>NW_020864880.1:0-25708 GCF_003713205.1 Coffea eugenioides
GGTCCCCACACATGTGGACAAAGTCTCCAAAATTACTCCTTCTTCCAAGTCTCTCTACGTTGCTTTCTTTTAAGAGCTCAAATGACTTATAGCTTTGTGGTCCCCACCAATCCAAGGCCTAAGGATTGAAGCCCTTAGAAGTCTCCATATTCTCCATAAAGTCCCTCCTTTTTGGTAGTTTTCTGCTTCATTCCTGAAATTAAGTCCCGATACCAAATATGAGTAAATATCAGCAATTAACACAATATTTGTCAGGGATAGAAGGGAAAATTAATAATTAAAATACCAACAATTAACACCCTATCAATTCCCCCCACACCTAAACCATGCTTGTCCTCAAGCATGAGAACAAGAAACAAACACCAATATTTGATAGTGGCTATTGCTCTATCCAACAAATTGCCAAGATACCAAGAAAAATAATATTCAAGCATCAATGCATCAATGGTCAAGTCCAAGAAACATCACTCCGGTTAGCTTCTAAACCACAAATGCCTCTAATTCCAGGTTAACTAATCTAAGAAAAAGGAATGACACACAACAGTTATCAGCAAATGGTCCAACTATTAACCAAAATCTCAACATTAAATCCATAATTCGGCAAGCTGACTTTTATTACACACTAACACAACCTTCAACTTTTTTTCACATTTTTTCTACTTTTCTCTCCTTTTTTTTTTCTTTCAATAGTAACAAAAGACTTAGTCGCTAGCCATTTGAGCCTTTTGACGCGAACTCCAACATTGGCCAGATGAAGGAGCCCGGTTACTCAGCTTCTATCGCCACGTGACCACGTACTCATAGAAGTTACTACCTTTTGACGCGAGAATCAACACTTTTAGGTGCAGATCCCCGGTTACTCAGTAGTAACTAATAGCGGAGTACAGTCAAGTTTATTCATAGTTAAAAATCACAAAAACTCAATATAACACAAAAACCAAAAGAAAACTTGCATCAGCTAGCCTCATTTTCAAACATGGAGAACTAAAGTTAATAACCGGACCAATTCACACGAAAATGCCAATAATCATTCCCTATGCCTAGGAAAGTTAACCAAAAATCATTGATATTCACCAAAGAGATGTTTTTGGATTCAACCACATTAACTTGGTACCCTTTTATTATTAAAACTTGGCAATAGCAGAAATAAAGGCAACAATCCAACATCAAACTTGGCATCACATACGAGCTAATCACTAAAAAGAAGAAAAAGAAAATGAATGAAAGACACTAGCACCATAACTGCTCCCCCCACACCTAAATCCTACATTGTCCTCAATGTGACAAATAAAAAGCAAAAGTGAAGCAAAAGTGAGAGGGAAAGCAACCACACTTCCCTGAAATCGGGGCATAGTGAAGGGCGAGGTGGAAACGGAGGTGCAAAGCCTGTAAGAAACAGAGACTGCGCCAAATCATGTGCCATGCCGGCGACATTGGCATCGACGTTGACCATCCGAGCCTCCAAAGTCTGAACCTGGAAAACTAAGAAGAGAGGAAGAAATGAGCTGAAATCGCGTTTCTGAAGCCTTTGTTGGGACACATAAAACGCGATTGAAAACGCGCCTTCAACTCGCGTTTTATAAGTCGCGTTTCCTTCACAAATCTTGCAGGAATGAAAACGCGATTGAAAACGCGCCTTCAACTCGCGTTTTATAAGTCGCGTTTTGTGCACAAATCTCGCAGGAGTGAAAACGCGATTGAAAACGCGCCTTCAACTCGCGTTTTATAAGTCGCGTTTTGTGCACAAATCTCGCAGGAGTGAAAACGCGATTGAAAACGCGCCTTCAACTCGCGTTTTCTAGTCGCGTTTCACTGTGGCTTTCGGACGATTCTCATTGTGAGCTTCCTGCACGTCATCACGCGGGCACGTCAAAACTGAAGGGCACCTATAAATCGGCAAAAACGAAAACTGAAACCCAAAATTAGTCGAATTCAAGGAGAACACCTCTAAACTACCACACGGAATTGAACAAACAATTAAAATGAACAATTGGGTTGCCTCCCAAAAGCGCCTTTCTTTAAAGTCTTTGGCTAGACAAAATAATGCTTCAATCAGAGAGTTCAGGCACTGCAAGGGTCACCTCCTCAACATTATTAACTTGAAATCCTTCATAAAAAGGTTTGAGACGATGACCATTAACCTTAAAAATCTTGTCAGTGTGAAGACTTTGAATTTCTACTGCACCATGAGGAAACACATTAGTCACAATAAAAGGTCCAATCCAACGAGAACGCAATTTACCAGGAAAAAGTTTAAGTCTAGAGTGAAAAATGAGTACTTTTTGACCAATACAAAAAATTTTCCTTGAAATTGCTTTATCATGAAATGCTTTTGTCTTCTCCTTATAAATGCAAGAACTCTCATATGCATCATTTCGGATTTCCTCCAACTCTTGCAATTGCAACTTCCTGTGTTCTCCAGATTCATCCATCCGCATATTATAATTTTTAACTGCCCAATATGCCCTATGTTCCAATTCCACAGGTAGATGACAAGGTTTGCCAAAAATTAATCGGTAAGGAGACATACCTATGGGGGTCTTAAAAGCTGTACGGTAAGCCCAAAGTGCATCATCTAAGCGCAAACTCCAATCCTTTCTATTGGGATTCACCATCTTTTCAAGTATCGACTTGATTTCTTTATTGGAGATTTCTGCTTGACCACTAGTCTGCGGATGATAGGACGTAGAAACCCGGTGAGTGACGCCATATTTCTTCAACAATGCTTCCATTACTCGATTGCAGAAGTGTGTCCCTCGGTCACTGATAATTGCTCTTGGCGTGCCATACCTGACAAAAATATGAGATTTAATAAAATCAACTACAACCTTAGCATTGTCAGTCCTAGTTGCCTTAGCCTCTATCCACTTTGAGACATAATCAACTGCAAGTAATATATACATATTACCAAAAGAGGAAGGAAATGGACCCATAAAATATATACCCCATATATCGAAAATTTCACAAACCAGTATAGGAGTAAGAGGCATTTGATCTCTATGGCTTAAATTACCTGTCTTTTGACAATTTGCACATGATTTACAAAATAAGTATGCATCACTAAACAAAGTTGGCCAAAATAAACCACACTCTAAAACCTTTCTTGCAGTTCGCTTAGGGCCAAAATGTCCACCACACGCATATGAGTGACAGAAAGATAAAATTGATGGAACCTCTTCTGTAGACACACACCTGCGAATAATTTGATCAGAACAATATTTCCACAAGTATGGTTCGTCCCACACATAATATTTAACATCACTTTTAATTTTTTCCTTTTGAGCTCTAGACAAATCATTAGGTAGCGTTCTAGTAACCAGATAATTCACTAAATCAGCATACCAGGGAGTTGTCTTTTGAACTACAAAAAGATGCTCATCTGGAAAATTATCCTTCAAGGGAGCAGGTCCTTCACTATTGATCAAACGACTGAGATGATCAGCAACCATATTTTCGGCACCCCTTTTGTCTTTAATTTCCAAATTAAATTCTTGGAGTAGGAGAATCCACCTTATAAGTCGTGGTTTGGCCTCTTTCTTGTTGAGCAAATATTTCAAAGCTGCATGGTCAGAATAAATAATGACTTTAGTGCCAAGTAAATAAGAACGGAATTTTTCTAAAGCAAAAACAATAGCTAAAAGCTCCTTTTCCGTAGTCGAATAATTGCACTGGGCACCATCCAAGGTCCTCGAGGTATAATAAATGACATAAGAAGCTCTGCCCTCCTTCTGGCCAAGTACTGCACCAACAGCAAAATTGCTGGCATCACACATTATCTCGAAAGGAAGACTCCAGTTTGGTGGTCGAACCACTGGTGCTGAAGTCAATGATCCCTTGAGCGTGTCAAATGCACTCTTGCAATTATCATCAAAATGAAATACCACATCCTTTTGAAGTAATTTGCATAGAGGATGGGATATCTTTGAAAAATCTTTGATGAAACGCCTATAAAAACCTGCATGGCCAAGAAAAGAGCGAACTTCCCACACACTTGCAGGGTAAGGTAAACATTTGATAATTTCTACCTTAGCCTTATCTACCTCAATTCCTTTTGCAGATACCACATGGCCTAAAATTATGCCTTGGTCCACCATAAAATGGCATTTCTCATAATTTAAAACAAGATTAGTCTCAATGCACCTTTTAAGAATTTTTGTGAGGTTAGTTAAACATTCATCAAAAGAATTACCATAGACAGTAAAATCATCCATAAACACTTCTATGATATTCTCCACATAATCAGAAAATATACTAACCATACACCTTTGGAATGTAGCAGGCGCATTACAAAGACCAAAAGGCATTCGTCTATAGGCAAATGTACCAAAAGGGCAAGTAAATGTGGTTTTCTCTTGATCTTCAGGCGCCACTGGAATTTGTAGAAAACCTGAAAAACCATCAAGACAGCAATAATGAGATTTTCCTGCCAACCTTTCCAACATCTGATCAATAAAAGGCAATGGAAAATGATCTTTACGAGTTAATGCATTTAATTTTCTAAAATCGGTACAAACTCTCCACCCATTTTGAACTCGAGTGGGCACTAACTCACCTTTAGGATTTTCAATAACAGTAATTCCTGTCTTTTTAGGAACTACTTGAACAGGACTTACCCACTTACTATCCGAAATGGGATAGATTATACCTGTGTCAAGAAGTTTTAAAACTTCTTTCTTCACTACCTCCATCATTGGTGAGTTCAATCTCCGTTGAGCCTCTCTCGAAGGCTTAGCACCATCTTCTAACAAGATGCGATGCATGCAAGTGGCTGGACTTAATCCTTTTATGTCAGCCACTGTCCATCCTATTGCCTCCTTGTGGTCCTTCAACACCCGAATTAGTTTTTCTTCCTCTAAAGCAGTCAATTTACTGGAAATTATTACTGGGAGTGTATCTCCATCTCCCAAGAATGCATACTTTAAATTATCCGGTAACTGCTTTAATTCCACCTTCGGGGCTTGCACAATAGATGGCAAAAGCTGTGAATGAGACAGAGGTAATTCCAAGTAAGACACATTGGAAAATTCTGGGCAAAGAGAATTCAATTCAAAAATAACTTCCTGCAATTCAAAAGGAAAAACAAACTTCCCTTTTATCTTTTGCAAATTTTCCTGACAGAGACCAGTAGAAATAGCAACCTTCAACGCATCGTCATTATTAAATTCAAAATTTTGCTGCGCCAAAGAATCAATTACATCTATAACAAAAATTGAATGAGATTCACCAGGATATTTCATGGCATCATAAATATTAAATTTAATAACATCACCATCAAATTCCATAGTCAATGTGCCAGTGAAAACATCAATTTTTGTTCTAGCAGTTTTCAAAAATGGTCTCCCTAACAGTATTGGAGATGAATTAGAATTATCATCCTCCATATCAAGCACATAAAAATCTGCAGGAAAAATCAAATTATCAATTTGCACTAAAATATCCTCCAAAACTCCATCAGGATAGGCATTTGATCGATCAGCCAGTTGAATTATTACGCCCGTCTCTTTTAAAGGCCTAATGTTCATCAAATTATAAATAGAACGAGGCATAACATTTATCGAAGCACCCAAATCCAACATAGCTTTTTCAATTTTAATATTACCTATTTTGCAAGGGACAGTAAACATACCTGGGTCCTTGCATTTAGGAGGCAATTTTTTCTGCAAAACTGCCGAAACATTTTCTCCCATATGCACTTTCTCGTTTCCTTTCAACTTTTTCTTACCAGTGCATAATTCCTTCAAAAATTTAGCATATCTAGGAATTTGCTTAATTGCATCTAAAAGAGGGATATTTACCTCAACTTTTCGAAAAGTGTCCAAAATCTCCTGTTCGTGCTCTTGCTTTTTGGACTTTGCCAGTCGACTAGGAAATGGAGGCGGAGGTGTAACCACTTGTGTTGATTTTTCTCCAAAATCTGGTTGTTCCAAGGCTCTAGGTTGAGACACATTCCCCTCTTTTTCGAGCTCTTCCTCGATTGCTTGTTCAGAAATTTTCTTGCTCGGCTCAGGCAACTCTTTGCCACTTCTTAATGTGATGGCACTAGCATTTTGCTTGGGGTTGACAATTGTCTGCGAAGGTAGCTTTCCAGATAATTGGGATTCCAATCTATTGACTGTGGAAGCTAACTGGCTCATTTGATTCTCCAAATTATGAATGCTAGTTTTCGTCTCCTGTTGAAATTGTTGAGTGTTAGTAGCCAAAGATTTCACAATATCCTCAAGTGACATACCTGATTTAGGAGCAGGTTGTTGCTGTGAAAGTTGAGGTCTAGGTTGATATTGTGACTGATGTGAAAATCCTGGTGGCCTTACTGCATAATTAAAATTAGGATGATCCCTCCATCCTGGATTATAGGTGTTTGCATAGGGATCATACCGTCTCTGAGGTGGTCCTGGAAATCCAACTGCATTAGCCTGCTCAGTCGAATCATCTTGGAGTGTGGGGCACATATCTGTTGGATGACTCGAACCATAGCAGATTCCACATGTTTTCAATTGCTGCATTTGTCCTATAGCTAACTTTTCAACCAAAGAAGTTAGACAATCTAATCTTTGCTCTATTGAAGAATTACTTACCTCATTGACTCTACGAGTCGTGTTATCCTGCCTGTCTCCAAATTGTTGAGCATTTGCAGCCATACTCGATATCAAATTTCTTGCCTCCGTGGGTGTTTTATTCACTAAGGAGCCCCCACTGGCAGCATCAATAATTCTTCTGTCAGTTTGGGACAGACCCTCATAAAAATACTGGATGAGGAGTTGGTCAGGAATTTGATGATGAGGACAACTAGCACATAGTTGCTTGAATCTTTCCCAATATTCATGTAGAGTCTCTCCATTGAATTGTCGAATTCCACAGATGTCTTTCCTAATGCTTGCAGCTCGGGATGCAGGAAAGAATTTTTCTAGAAAATGCTTCTTCATGTCTGTCCATGTGGATATTGACCCAGAGGGCAGATAATAGAGCCAATCCTTAGCTTTATCGGCTAAGGAAAATGGAAAGGCTCTTAATTTAATTTGCTCCTCTGTGACTCCCTGAGGTTTCATTGTCGAGCAAACCACATGGAATTCTTTGAGATGCTTGTGGGGATCTTCACCTGGTAAGCCATGAAAAGAAGGAAGTAAATGGATTAGTCCAGATTTTAACTCAAATGCAACCTCTAATGTAGGATAAGTAATGCATAGAGGCTGTTGATTTAAATCTGGTGCAGCCAATTCTCTCAATGTCCGTTCATTAGCCATGGTGCTATCTATCTCTTCCGTCTCACTAAATGAATCCACAAAATCTACTACTGAATTATGTCCAGTAGATGAGGAGGATGCCTCTGCTCGTTCTCTTGTTGCTTTTCTCAATGCACGAGCAGTTTTCTCTATCTCAGGATTATATTGCAGTTCACCTGTACGAGAAGATCTAGGCATAAACTAGTAACAATAAAAATAAAAATAAAAAATAAACAAAGAAAATATAATTCAAAGAAAATAAATTTATTTTGACACCAAGTCCCCGGCAACGGCGCCAAAATTTGTTGGGTGTCAAACCAGCAAAAATAAAATTCCTACTCTTAAGTCACGAATTAAGTCCACTATGGTACTGGAGCAGGGACTTAGGCTGTGCAATGGGTTACTAGCTTCACCCTGGTGCCAGAGTTTGCTTGATCCGATATACCAAAGTATATTAATTACGTGAAAGACAAAATTCGAATATAGCAGCGAGCAGGGTCGAATCCACAGGGACTTGGGAATTTATTTTGAATGAATGTAACATTAAATAAAAATGGGGGGAGTTGATATGGAACTGTCTAATTTAATTGCTCAAATTAAAAATATAAAGTAAATTGACGGAAGGAAAATCTCTAGTCAAAGGTATAATCTCCACTTATGGTTCGAATCACTGATCACAGATGCAGAGATAAAATCTTTCATTTACAAATAAACTGGTTATGGTTGTCAACAAGCTCTGACAACCTGCCTAACCTTACTGATTCGATAACCACAACAAGCTCTGTAGTTATTGCCCTAGCCAATTAAGCAGTCCTAAACACGCTCTTAGGATTTAACCTATTGACAGCATTAATCATTAGACTGGCCACCAATTATAACCAACAAACACACACGCTCGGTTTATTTAGGCTATATCATATATTTCCGCAACGACGACTCAAAAGTTTCTACTACAATTGAATCATATCACTTGCCACATGTACTAAAATTACCCAACAATTACGGATTGAGCACTCTTAGATGGCTGTTAATTACTCACACAATTAAACAGTGATCAAGTATTTAATTGCAAGAAATAATCATATGCATAAGTGAACAGGAAATATATAAACACTTGCAAATTAAAGAACGTAGGGAAATCAATTCGATCTCACAGTTTTGTCGAACCAAAGCTTCGATTTAACCTCTGACTAGATGAAGAAATTAGCCACTCCTCATAGTTGAATTGCAGCCAAAAGTACTGGATTGCAAAGGCATTGCGTTTTTACTAGAAAGCAAGGAATAAAAGATGTTTTTCCCGTTGGGAAATATTGTCGAACACCTGGCGTGTGTCAGAGGCCAGTCCAGAGAAAGGAAACTAGAACTAAACTAAAAAGCTAAACTAGAGGTCCCCCCTTGCTTCTGTACGTCCTCTCCTTAAAAAGCCAAAAGTAAGATGACTAAAAGCTATCTCCGGTGGTCCCCACACATGTGGACAAAGTCTCCAAAATTACTCCTTCTTCCAAGTCTCTCTACGTTGCTTTCTTTTAAGAGCCCAAATGACTTATAGCTTTGTGGTCCCCACCAATCCAAGGCCTAAGGATTGAAACCCTTAGAAGTCTCCATATTCTCCATAAAGTCCCTCCTTTTTGGTAGTTTTCTGCTTCATTCCTGAAATTAAGTCCCGATACCAAATATGAGTAAATATCAGCAATTAACACAATATTTGTCAGGGATAGAAGGGAAAATTAATAATTAAAATACCAACAATTAACACCCTATCAATTCCTCCCACACCTAAACCATGCTTGTCCTCAAGCATGAGAACAAGAAACAAACACCAATATTTGATAGTGGCTATTGCTCTATCCAACAAATTGCCAAGATACCAAGAAAAATAATATTCAAGCATCAATGGTCAAGTCCAAGAAACATCACTCCGGTTAGCTTCTAAACCACAAATGCCTCTAATTCCAGGTTAACTAATCTAAGAAAAAGGAATGACACACAACAGTTATCAGCAAATGGTCCAACTATTAACCAAAATCTCAACATTAAATCCATAATTCGGCAAGCTGACTTTTATTACACACTAACACAACCTTCAACTTTTTTTCACATTTTTTCTACTTTTCTCTCCTTTTTTTTTTCTTTCAATAGTAACAAAAGACTTAGTCGCTAGCCATTTGAGCCTTTTGACGCGAACTCCAACATTGGCCAGATGAAGGAGCCCGGTTACTCAGCTTCTATCGCCACGTGACCACGTACTCATAGAAGTTACTACCTTTTGACGCGAGAATCAACACTTTTAGGTGCAGATCCCCGGTTACTCAGTAGTAACTAATAGCGGAGTACAGTCAAGTTTATTCATAGTTAAAAATCACAAAAACTCAATATAACACAAAAACCAAAAGAAAACTTGCATCAGCTAGCCTCACAGCTAGCCTCATTTTCAAACATGGAGAACTAAAGTTAATAACCGGACCAATTCACACGAAAATGCCAATAATCATTCCCTATGCCTAGGAAAGTTAACCAAAAATTATAAGAGTAAAACAATCATTGATATTCACCAAAGAGATGTTTTTGGATTCAACCACATTAACTTGGTACCCTTTTATTATTAAAACTTGGCAATAGCAGAAATAAAGGCAACAATCCAACATCAAACTTGGCATCACATACGAGCTAATCACTAAAAAGAAGAAAAAGAAAATGAATGAAAGACACTAGCACCATAACTGCTCCCCCCACACCTAAATCCTACATTGTCCTCAATGTGACAAATAAAAAGCAAAAGTGAAGCAAAAGTGAGAGGGAAAGCAACCACACTTCCCTGAAATCGGGGCATAGTGAAGGGCGAGGTGGAAACGGAGGTGCAAAGCCTGTAAGAAACAGAGACTGCGCCAAATCATGTGCCATGCCGGCGACATTGGCATCGACGTTGACCATGCGAGCCTCCAAAGTCTGAACCTGGAAAACTAAGAAGAGAAGAAATGAGCTGAAATCGCGTTTCTGAAGCCTTTGTTGGGACACATAAAACGCGATTGAAAACGCGCCTTCAACTCGCGTTTTATAAGTCGCGTTTCCTTCACAAATCTTGCAGGAATGAAAACGCGATTGAAAACGCGCCTTCAACTCGCGTTTTATAAGTCGCGTTTTGTGCACAAATCTCGCAGGAGTGAAAACGCGATTGAAAACGCGCCTTCAACTCGCGTTTTATAAGTCGCGTTTTGTGCACAAATCTCGCAGGAGTGAAAACGCGATTGAAAACGCGCCTTCAACTCGCGTTTTCTAGTCGCGTTTCACTGTGGCTTTCGGACGATTCTCATTGTGAGCTTCCTGCACGTCATCACGCGGGCACGTCAAAACTGAAGGGCACCTATAAATCGGCAAAAACGAAAACTGAAACCCAAAATTAGTCGAATTCAAGGAGAACACCTCTAAACTACCACACGGAATTGAACAAACAATTAAAATGAACAATTGGGTTGCCTCCCAAAAGCGCCTTTCTTTAAAGTCTTTGGCTAGACAAAATAATGCTTCAATCAGAGAGTTCAGGCACTGCAAGGGTCACCTCCTCAACATGATTAACTTGAAATCCTTCATAAAAAGGTTTGAGACGATGACCATTAACCTTAAAAATCTTGTCAGTGTGAAGACTTTGAATTTCTACTGCACCATGAGGAAACACATTAGTCACAATAAAAGGTCCAATCCAACGAGAACGCAATTTACCAGGAAAAAGTTTAAGTCTAGAGTGAAAAAGGAGTACTTTTTGACCAATACAAAAAATTTTCCTTGAAATTGCTTTATCATGAAATGTTTTTGTCTTCTCCTTATAAATGCAAGAACTCTCATATGCATCATTTCGGATTTCCTCCAACTCTTGCAATTGCAACTTCCTGTGTTCTCCAGATTCATCCATCCGCATATTATAATTTTTAACTGCCCAATATGCCCTATGTTCCAATTCCACAGGTAGATGACAAGGTTTGCCAAAAATTAATCGGTAAGGAGACATACCTATGGGGGTCTTAAAAGCTGTACGGTAAGCCCAAAGTGCATCATCTAAGCGCAAACTCCAATCCTTTCTATTGGGATTCACCGTCTTTTCAAGTATCGACTTGATTTCTTTATTGGAGATTTCTGCTTGACCACTAGTCTGCGGATGATAGGACGTAGAGACCCGGTGAGTGACGCCATATTTCTTCAACAATGCTTCCATTACTCGATTGCAGAAGTGTGTCCCTCGGTCACTGATAATTGCTCTTGGCGTGCCATACCTGACAAAAATATGAGATTTAATAAAATCAACTACAACCTTAGCATTGTCAGTCCTAGTTGCCTTAGCCTCTATCCACTTTGAGACATAATCAACTGCAAGTAATATATACATATTACCAAAAGAGGAAGGAAATGGACCCATAAAATATATACCCCATATATCGAAAATTTCACAAACCAGTATAGGAGTAAGAGGCATTTGATCTCTATGGCTTAAATTACCTGTCTTTTGACAATTTGCACATGATTTACAAAATAAGTATGCATCACTAAACAAAGTTGGCCAAAATAAACCACACTCTAAAACCTTTCTTGCAGTTCGCTTAGGGCCAAAATGTCCACCACACGCATATGAGTGACAGAAAGATAAAATTGATGGAACCTCTTCTGTAGACACACACCTGCGAATAATTTGATCAGAACAATATTTCCACAAGTATGGTTCGTCCCACACATAATATTTAACATCACTTTTAATTTTTTCCTTTTGAGCTCTAGACAAATCATTAGGTAGCGTTCTAGTAACCAGATAATTCACTAAATCAGCATACCAGGGAGTTGTCTTTTGAACTACAAAAAGATGCTCATCTGGAAAATTATCCTTCAAGGGAGCAGGTCCTTCACTATTGATCAAACGACTGAGATGATCAGCAACCATATTTTCGGCACCCCTTTTGTCTTTAATTTCCAAATTAAATTCTTGGAGTAGGAGAATCCACCTTATAAGTCGTGGTTTGGCCTCTTTCTTGTTGAGCAAATATTTCAAAGCTGCATGGTCAGAATAAATAATGACTTTAGTGCCAAGTAAATAAGAACGGAATTTTTCTAAAGCAAAAACAATAGCTAAAAGCTCCTTTTCCGTAGTCGAATAATTGCACTGGGCACCATCCAAGGTCCTCGAGGTATAATAAATGACATAAGAAGCTCTGCCCTCCTTCTGGCCAAGTACTGCACCAACAGCAAAATTGCTGGCATCACACATTATCTCGAAAGGAAGACTCCAGTTTGGTGGTCGAACCACTGGTGCTGAAGTCAATGATCCCTTGAGCGTGTCAAATGCACTCTTGCAATTATCATCAAAATGAAATACCACATCCTTTTGAAGTAATTTGCATAGAGGATGGGATATCTTTGAAAAATCTTTGATGAAACGCCTATAAAAACCTGCATGGCCAAGAAAAGAGCGAACTTCCCACACACTTGCAGGGTAAGGTAAACATTTGATAATTTCTACCTTAGCCTTATCTACCTCAATTCCTTTTGCAGATACCACATGGCCTAAAATTATGCCTTGGTCCACCATAAAATGGCATTTCTCATAATTTAAAACAAGATTAGTCTCAATGCACCTTTTAAGAATTTTTGTGAGGTTAGTTAAACATTCATCAAAAGAATTACCATAGACAGTAAAATCATCCATAAACACTTCTATGATATTCTCCACATAATCAGAAAATATACTAACCATACACCTTTGGAATGTAGCAGGCGCATTACAAAGACCAAAAGGCATTCGTCTATAGGCAAATGTACCAAAAGGGCAAGTAAATGTGATTTTCTCTTGATCTTCAGGCGCCACTGGAATTTGTAAAAAACCTGAAAAACCATCAAGACAGCAATAATGAGATTTTCCTGCCAACCTTTCCAACATCTGATCAATAAAAGGCAATGGAAAATGATCTTTACGAGTTAATGCATTTAATTTTCTAAAATCGGTACAAACTCTCCACCCATTTTGAACTCGAGTGGGCACTAACTCACCTTTAGGATTTTCAATAACAGTAATTCCTGTCTTTTTAGGAACTACTTGAACAGGACTTACCCACTTACTATCCGAAATGGGATAGATTATACCTGTGTCAAGAAGTTTTAAAACTTCTTTCTTCACTACCTCCATCATTGGTGGGTTCAATCTCCGTTGAGCCTCTCTCGAAGGCTTAGCACCATCTTCTAACAAGATGCGATGCATGCAAGTGGCTGGACTTAATCCTTTTATGTCAGCCACTGTCCATCCTATTGCCTCCTTGTGGTCCTTCAACACCCGAATTAGTTTTTCTTCCTCTAAAGCAGTCAATTTACTGGAAATTATTACTGGGAGTGTATCTCCATCTCCCAAGAATGCATACTTTAAATTATCCGGTAACTGCTTTAATTCCACCTTCGGGGCTTGCACAATAGATGGCAAAAGCTGTGAATGAGACAGAGGTAATTCCAAGTAAGACACATTGGAAAATTCTGGGCAAAGAGAATTCAATTCAAAAATAACTTCCTGCAATTCAAAAGGAAAAACAAACTTCCCTTTTATCTTTTGCAAATTTTCCTGACAGAGACCAGTAGAAATAGCAACCTTCAACGCATCGTCATTATTAAATTCAAAATTTTGCTGCGCCAAAGAATCAATTACATCTATAACAAAAATTGAATGAGATTCACCAGGATATTTCATGGCATCATAAATATTAAATTTAATAACATCACCATCAAATTCCATAGTCAATGTGCCAGTGAAAACATCAATTTTTGTTCTAGCAGTTTTCAAAAATGGTCTCCCTAACAGTATTGGAGATGAATTAGAATTATCATCCTCCATATCAAGCACATAAAAATCTGCAGGAAAAATCAAATTATCAATTTGCACTAAAATATCCTCCAAAACTCCATCAGGATAGGCATTTGATCGATCAGCCAGTTGAATTATTACGCCCGTCTCTTTTAAAGGCCTAATGTTCATCAAATTATAAATAGAACGAGGCATAACATTTATCGAAGCACCCAAATCCAACATAGCTTTTTCAATTTTAATATTACCTATTTTGCAAGGGACAGTAAACATACCTGGGTCCTTGCATTTAGGAGGCAATTTTTTCTGCAAAACTGCCGAAACATTTTCTCCCATATGCACTTTCTCGTTTCCTTTCAACTTTTTCTTACCAGTGCATAATTCCTTCAAAAATTTAGCATATCTAGGAATTTGCTTAATTGCATCTAAAAGAGGGATATTTACCTCAACTTTTCGAAAAGTGTCCAAAATCTCCTGTTCGTGCTCTTGCTTTTTGGACTTTGCCAGTCGACTAGGAAATGGAGGCGGAGGTGTAACCACTTGTGTTGATTTTTCTCCAAAATCTGGTTGTTCCAAGGCTCTAGGTTGAGACACATTCCCCTCTTTTTCGAGCTCTTCCTCGATTGCTTGTTCAGAAATTTTCTTGCTCGGCTCAGGCAACTCTTTGCCACTTCTTAATGTGATGGCACTAGCATTTTGCTTGGGGTTGACAATTGTCTGCGAAGGTAGCTTTCCAGATAATTGGGATTCCAATCTATTGACTGTGGAAGCTAACTGGCTCATTTGATTCTCCAAATTATGAATGCTAGTTTTCGTCTCCTGTTGAAATTGTTGAGTGTTAGTAGCCAAAGATTTCACAATATCCTCAAGTGACATACCTGATTTAGGAGCAGGTTGTTGCTGTGAAAGTTGAGGTCTAGGTTGATATTGTGACTGATGTGAAAATCCTGGTGGCCTTACTGCATAATTAAAATTAGGATGATCCCTCCATCCTGGATTATAGGTGTTTGCATAGGGATCATACCGTCTCTGAGGTGGTCCTGGAAATCCAACTGCATTAGCCTGCTCAGTCGAATCATCTTGGAGTGTGGGGCACATATCTGTTGGATGACTCGAACCATAGCAGATTCCACATGTTTTCAATTGCTGCATTTGTCCTATAGCTAACTTTTCAACCAAAGAAGTTAGACAATCTAATCTTTGCTCTATTGTAGAATTACTTACCTCATTGACTCTACGAGTCGTGTTATCCTGCCTGTCTCCAAATTGTTGAGCATTTGCAGCCATACTCGATATCAAATTTCTTGCCTCCGTGGGTGTTTTATTCACTAAGGAGCCCCCACTGGCAGCATCAATAATTCTTCTGTCAGTTTGGGACAGACCCTCATAAAAATACTGGATGAGGAGTTGGTCAGGAATTTGATGATGAGGACAACTAGCACATAGTTGCTTGAATCTTTCCCAATATTCATGTAGAGTCTCTCCATTGAATTGTCGAATTCCACAGATGTCTTTCCTAATGCTTGCAGCTCGGGATGCAGGAAAGAATTTTTCTAGAAAATGCTTCTTCATGTCTGTCCATGTGGATATTGACCCAGAGGGCAGATAATAGAGCCAATCCTTAGCTTTATCGGCTAAGGAAAATGGAAAGGCTCTTAATTTAATTTGCTCCTCTGTGACTCCCTGAGGTTTCATTGTCGAGCAAACCACATGGAATTCTTTGAGATGCTTGTGGGGATCTTCACCTGGTAAGCCATGAAAAGAAGGAAGTAAATGGATTAGTCCAGATTTTAACTCAAATGCAACCTCTAATGTAGGATAAGTAATGCATAGAGGCTGTTGATTTAAATCTGGTGCAGCCAATTCTCTCAATGTCCGTTCATTAGCCATGGTGCTATCTATCTCTTCCGTCTCACTAAATGAATCCACAAAATCTACTACTGAATTATGTCCAGTAGATGAGGAGGATGCCTCTGCTCGTTCTCTTGTTGCTTTTCTCAATGCACGAGCAGTTTTCTCTATCTCAGGATTATATTGCAGTTCACCTGTACGAGAAGATCTAGGCATAAACCAGTAACAATAAAAATAAAAATAAAAAATAAACAAAGAAAATATAATTCAAAGAAAATAAATTTATTTTGACACCAAGTCCCCGGCAACGGCGCCAAAATTTTGTTGGGTGTCAAACCAGCAAAAATAAAATTCCTACTCTTAAGTCACGAATTAAGTCCACTATGGTACTGGAGCAGGGACTTAGGCTGTGCAATGGGTTACTAGCTTCACCCTGGTGCCAGAGTTTGCTTGATCCGATATACCAAAGTGTATTAATTACGTGAAAGACAAAATTCGAATATAGCAGCGAGCAGGGTCGAATCCACAGGGACTTGGGAATTTATTTTGAATGAATGTAACATTAAATAAAAATGGGGGAAGTTGATATGGAACTGTCTAATTTAATTGCTCAAATTAAAAATATAAAGTAAATTGACGGAAGGAAAATCTCTAGTCAAAGGTATAATCTCCACTTATGGTTCGAATCACTGATCACAGATGCAGAGATAAAATCTCTCATTTACAAATAAACTGGTTATGGTTGTCAACAAGCTCTGACAACCTGCCTAACCTTACTGATTCGATAACCACAACAAGCTCTGTAGTTATTGCCCTAGCCAATTAAGCAGTCCTAAACACGCTCTTAGGATTTAACCTATTGACAGCATTAATCATTAGACTGGCCACCAATTATAACCAACAAACACACACGCTCGGTTTATTTAGGCTATATCATATATTTTCGCAACAACGACTCAAAAGTTTCTACTACAATTGAATCATATCACTTGCCACATGCATTAAAATTACCCAACAATTACGGATTGAGCACTCTTAGATGGCTGTTAATTACTCACACAATTAAACAGTGATCAAGTATTTAATTGCAAGAAATAATCATATGCATAAGTGAACAGGAAATATATAAATACTTGCAAATTAAAGAACGTAGGGAAATCAATTCGATCTCACAGTTTTGTCGAACCAAAGCTTCGATTTAACCTCTGACTAGATGAAGAAATTAGCCACTCCTCATAGTTGAATTGCAGCCAAAAGTACTGGATTGCAAAGGCATTGCGTTTTTACTAGAAAGCAAGGAATAAAAGATGTTTTTCCCGTTGGGGAATATTGTCGAACACCTGGCGTGTGTCAGAGGCCAGTCCAGAGAAAGGAAACTAGAACTAAACTAAAAAAGCTAAACTAGAGGTCCCCCCTTGCTTCTGTACGTCCTCTCCTTAAAAAGCCAAAAGTAAGATGACTAAAAGCTATCTCCGGTGGTCCCCACACATGTGGACAAAGTCTCCAAAATTACTCCTTCTTCCAAGTCTCTCTACGTTGCTTTCTTTTAAGAGCCCAAATGACTTATAGCTTTGTGGTCCCCACCAATCCAAGGCCTAAGGATTGAAGCCCTTAGAAGTCTCCATATTCTCCATAAAGTCCCTCCTTTTTGGTAGTTTTCTGCTTCATTCCTGAAATTAAGTCCCGATACCAAATATGAGTAAATATCAGCAATTAACACAATATTTGTCAGGGATAGAAGGGAAAATTAATAATTAAAATACCAACAATTAACACCCTATCAATGTCTGGGATTGAATTTGGTACACAATTTTAGAAAAAAATTGTGATAAAATAAATTAGTCTTACACTTGTTGGTTAAATGTAATATGTATGCATTTATTACACTTGAATGTGTGTGTATATATGTATGTATATATGCATGTATGTATTTGCGTATCATATGGTTACTAAAAATTAGTATCTTATTCTTGCATGTAAGTAGGTATGTATAATTTAAAAAAACATTCATATTTCATGAATTTTAAAAACAATAATACTTTTTAGCTATCCTATAAAATATTTAATACATTTCAGTGTATCATAGATCATGAATAACACTTCAATCTTAAAAAAAAGGTTTATAAAATTTGTGTAAGAATAATGGCATATCCTTCAAGTTTTATACAAAATAAAAAATGATGTCTGTCATTTGATATATTTACATAAATTAAATAATATTATAAAAATTTAATTGATTAATGTCTCATATACGCATAAAGAGTTAAAGTTGGTATTAATATGGTGTAATCTTTGAAAATCACTAAAAATTTAATTGAATTTTTTGATTTAAACACATTCACACTATTCACATATGAATTTATATACATAATCTTCAAGAACTCGTATCTCTCCATTGAATTTTTAATCGTACTTTTAAATAAAGATTTACATATAATTTTCCATATTGTACCCATTTTGTCTATATTTTACTAAAAAAATTTGTATTTGTAGTTTGAGTACATACATTGCAATGCATAATGGCCACAACATGCATTGCCACACCATGGTTCTCCAATTATCCATGTCAATTGCACCAAACAATTTTTATTGTGATGTAGTATAACAGAACAAATGAGCATACGGATAAAACAACAAAAATTTGACACTAAAACTTTGTGTTGTACCATCAATCTCATCCATCTAGCTTCAAACCAAATGCGTATAAACCATTAATTGTATCTTGCAACTAGCAACTAGCAACTAGTTTGGTAATAGTAGAGAGTCTAATCCCTGACTCTTAGAATCAGGAGGGATAAGCATATGCAAAAAGAAGTTGATCCAGGGTAAGGCAATTTTTGTTCTCCTAAAATGTCAATGGGAATTGGAAGAACTATAAGTTTCTCATTTCAATCCTTTTCATTAGAAATATTTTCATTACTTTGATAAGCATTAATTATATAAAATTCCACATGAAATGTTCTAGTGAACGGAAGTACGTATCCAAAGTTTTATAGAAGGGAATGGTAAAGAAATTAATAGTAGTAGGTGAAAAGGAGAGAGAATGAGTGGGAGAAAGGGAGCGTAAGTGAGAAGTCTCATATTCGAGACCTCTCACTTATACTAAAAAAAATTTAAAAAAAAAAAGAAGAAGATGAATGGTGATAGATTTTGAGTTACATTCAACATAGCATGGAGTAGGGAATTTTGGAATAAGGGGGCTGTATACTTGAAGAGTACATTTCACATTAATGTTGTTCATTGGGTTTAATGAGTTGGATTTTATCAAGTTCAAACTCGGCTCATAAATAAGATAGGATTTTTGAGCTTTTAGATTTCAAGTTGACTCAGGCTCATACTTAACCCACAAAATTATAGAACTTCATGCTTAAATCGGACTTGGTCTAAGCTCACAATTTGATACATATTTATTTATAATATATATTTAATATTTGTGTATTATTATATAATTATCTATAAATTATTATTTTTTAAGTTATAATGTGCATAATATATTACATATATTATTATATATATTATACTTAAATATATAATTATTTAGACTAGGCTTTAATCGATTTGAACTTAATTAAAGTTTACACTCGATTCATATTTAATTTGGGCCTAAAATTTAGGCCCAATCTCTACCCGACTCAGTTATATATAAGGCTTAGCTCTATTGTTTGGGTCGAATTCAGGCTAGCCCGACTCCATTAAGATTCTTAGCTTGTAAATGTGGATTGAGGTTTTTTTTTTAATTGTTTGGGATTGAATTTGGTACACAATTCTAGAAAAATTGTGATAAAATGTACTAGTCTAACACTTGTTGGTTAAATGTAATATGTATACATTTATTACACTTGTATATATGTGTATGTATGTATATACTAGATGTATCTTGGTTGTGCCTTGCATAGCCTAAGCCCCCTAGTATTTTAATTGAACATATGGTAACATATCTTTTTTGTATACAATAAATAGAAATACAAGAGATATGTTACTATATATTAAGTCTGTAATTTCTCTTAAGCGAAATTGAAAAACCATATTATGATTATGGGAAATAGGTAAAAAAGGATCTATCAACCTTGAGGTTAATGAAGACAGTCAATAAAGAAAGTGCATGGTTAAGTACAATTGGGAAGAAAGAAATCTAATTTTCTATGCAACTTTGAGAAATGATTTATAGTACAACAGAAAGAGACTTTAATTGTTCATAAAAAGGAGTTGTTTAAATATAAGAGTTGGGTAAGCCACTAATTAAACAAAATTAATCAATATCCAAGAACTAAAAGTTTTTCATTAATTTGTAAAACTGGATCCTATAGTCATAAATTAGACAACACATAAAAGTAGTAGAAGTCCATATGATTAAGCAAAATGAATGAAAATCTTCTATTTTATCCCACATAGTAGTTCCTCTATCTTGGCCCATCAAGGGACAAGTGGGAAAATAAAAAAATGGGAAAAAAATCACAACTTCGTCAAAGGAGAGGTATGCCGAGTGTTAAAAAATTGGGGTATTATAGCAAACTCCCATGTTTTCTTATATAATAGGTAGAAAATCCATTGGGTTCAAAAAAGACAAGGGCGAGACTTATTTGGTTTGGCATGAACAAAGGAACAAAAAAAAGATATGCAAGGGGTAAGAAATATTAGAGTCATGCCACTTGTCAAGTTATTAGGAAACCAAGTAACAAGGAAGGGGGCAAAGAACTAAACTATCCTTTCTTCTCACATATAAGATATAAGATAAGACTAGCAGAATTCAAGTTGTGCCCAGCATAGCCCATGCCCATTTAAAATTTCAAGAACAATTAAGTGAAATCATTCTTTCCCTTAAAATCAATAGGAGGAGTCAAAGTAGAATATATGCCCACTTATGTATATTACTAAATATAAGAGTAAATCTTAATCATATGACTAAATACTAATTAGTTAACTTAACTATAACTATACTTGGACGTAAAATTTTAGTGGAAGTTGATATGTTAGAGTTTAGCTTACCAATTAAATTTGAAGTTCTTATATCCTTATAACATATAAGAAGATGTTTTGTGGGTTACTGTTCATTGCTTTTCATCTGCTTTCTTGAGGGCATTTTTGTGGTTCCAGCCTTTTGGTTGTTCTCTTTCTTGGAGTTGGTACAACTGATTGCTGCTTTTGTTTGGATAATATGTCTTTCCTATCCTTATTTCAAGCCTTAGCCAGATGTTAGTGGAAATTGGTTGTTCTGCAGCATTAATGAGATTTGATGCTCATTTCTATCAGCCAGCTCATTTGCACTCATATAGCTTTCTATTTTTGCTATCGGAAATTAGAAAATTCAGTGTTCTCTTCTGCGTGAACTACCAGAGTCATCAATTGGTTGCTTTTTTTGCTGCATGAACTATCCACAACTCTTCGCTCTATCCTGCTACCTTTGTAATTGCTTTGCAAAACTCCATATCTAGGTTCCGGTTCGTTTATGCTAAATCTTTATTTTCTATATTTACTCATGCTACAAATTGTAAACCATATTTACTATTACTCTTATGCTTGGTGTTAGCTTTGCATATTCGCTGTACAATGGTTTCGACGGACGCGCTTGCATATTCAATGGATAAGAGTACTGTTCGCAATCGAAGATTAAGAGAAAAATATACTTCCTTATCAGTGGAAGAAAAAGAAGCTCGTCGAGCTAAGCAGAGGAAAGCTTATCAAGAGAGAAAAGCAAGGAAAGCTGTTGCATCCACGTCTTCTATGAACCAATAGCAAACTAAGGGTATCTGATTCAGTTTAACTAGCTTAATGGTTGATTAAACCTCTTTATCTCTAAATTGATAGCAAACTTTTGTAATAAATATATAGACATGAAGAACAACATTTGAGTTCGCCTTTATCTGAAGTTTTTGAGTGTTTTTCTTTGATACCTTAACACTGGATTAAAAGAAATCTTTATGTCTAAATTCAAAACAAAATCTATAAGAAATGCATATCAATGGAGAACAGTTTCCAGTTACTATGGAATGTAAATTATCGAAACCTTCTAATTCAGGTGCACGACATCCAGTTTGTTGTGATTTACAGCAAAACAATGAACACAACAACCAACAAGGCATTACTATTAAACCATTTCGACAATAGAGCAGAGACAAAGAGGCTAATGTGCAACAATCTATTACTATCAAATCAGTTGTGCAACAACATAACAAAAGTAATTCTCTGTGTAAAAGCAATGCTGAATCAAAAGCCAAGCTGAAGAAGCATGTTTCTATATTTTCCACATTTGAACGTGGTATGCCTGGATCAAGTTGTTCCTTTTTTTTTTGCTCTTCTATATTTATGAATGCATTTTTCCATCTTATATTTATATAGGTTCTTCCTCAACACAGACACCAGTCTATAAATGCAGAAGAACCAGCAGACTAAACATTGCAGGTATGTCTTGTTATAATCCTACTTATCAGTCCATGTTTCATATAACAATTTCTATCTTTTGATTTGGCAGATGATCCTTCTATGTGTGACAACTGCTATAAATTCTTGCATGAAACAGTTGATGATCTTGCAGGTTAAGGTCCTTAATCCTATTTTCACAAATATTTGCTTTATGTTGTTCAGTTACTGAACTTGATTTATGTTTTTACATTCTCTTATTTGCCTGATCAGACATATCTATGACAGTACATCCTCAGCCAGTGGAAGACAATGCTTCTCATATCATGAAAAATCGTTGAAAAGGTATGTATATCTAAAATATATCTAGAAATGTTGCAGAATCTATATACTATTTATTAGCATTATAATTCTTTTAACTTCCTAACTGGCCATACGATTGCTTCATAGGCAAAAACTCAAGCCAAAGGAGATCAGATATCCGAGCAAAAAAAGCTTGCATGCAAAACAAAGGTGTCATTGCTGTTTCTTTATCTTATATCTATTCATATTCAAATATTTATAGTTGTTTCATATGCACATAAGATAGTGATAAAAATACTTTGTATTTCTATTATTCTACAGCATCTAAAAATACAGCTAGTGTAGATGCTCTGAATTTCATTAGGCATAATGCAGACCAGCTTTCTGATGCATTAGATTGTAAATATTGTGGAGCAAAAAAATTCTACTCGGAGACAGCAAACTTTTGTTGTTCTGATGGCGAAGTTCTGCTCCATGAAAATAAGCTACCTGATATCCTAATTGAACTTTTTACTGGTCAAAGTGAAGAAGCTATACATTTTCGAACCTATGTCAGAACCTATAATAGCATGTTTGCATTTACTTCCTTTGGCATTCACTATGACAAATTCCTCTGCAAGAGAACAAACGGAATCTATACATTCAAGATGCAAGGTCAAACCTACCATTGCATCAATGAACTAATACTGCATAGAGGATCAGGAATGTATCTTCAGCTTTATTTCCATGACACAGAACATGAGATTCAGAATCGATTAGCAACATCACAAAAAGTGCCCGAAAGTATTATAGTGAAGCTAATAGAAGTAATGAAAGAAAATCCATATGCTTGCTTCTTCAGGAGTTTGAGAAATCTCCTAAACTTGGACTCATATCAGATTGTATTAAAATCTCATAGCGACAGTGACCAGCGAGTGTTTAATAAACCACTTGTGTCTCAAGTTGCACCTTTATGGGTTGACGGAGAAAATGTTTATCAAGCCTATTCTAGACACATACAGATATATACTAAAGAAGGACACAACCACCGAGTACAATATTACTACGACTGCTATGACCTTCTTCAGTATCCGTTGCTTTTTCGATTCAAAGAAACTGGATGGCATCCAAGTATACAATGATCAGGGAGAGGCAATCCAAAAATGTGCAAAAGAAAGACTATGAAACACTCATGTACAACTATATTGTCTAGCTTTAAGTCGGCAGAAGGAATGATTGATCTTGAAGAAGAAGGTAACACACATATGCTATTGATTATATATAACTGTATTGAATTCTACTCATCTCTTCTTTGACAAATATTCTAAATCTTACAGTTTACAAGGCATATGAAAACTCCAAGGAGTATATATCCATGAGAGAGTATTATGCATATAAATTCCAGATGAGAAAAAAGATTGGGCCAAATATTTTAAATGTTGGAAGAGCTTTGCAACAGTACTCAGTTGACATGTACGTTAAAATAGAGATACAAAGACTAGATTTTTATAGAAGTAGATAGTAGCAAATACGTCGGGAGCAGCTACAAGAAATTATGGACGGTGTAGTACTGGGACAAAAAAATGGATTTCAAATTGGATAATGACTAATATTGCCTGCATCATTCATTGGAGGTCCTAGAAATATGAAAAAAATGGTATCTTGATTCTATGGCTTTGGTTCAGAAATTTGGGAAGCCAGATCTTTTTATAACCATGACCTGTAACCAATCATGGCTTGAGATTAAAGAAAATATGCTACAATCGGATGAAACTCAGAATAGGCCTGATCTTATTGCTCGTGTGTTCCATGCAAAGTTAGAAATTATGAAAGAAGAGTTATTCAAGAAACATATATTTGGAGAAGTAGCGGCATATACTAATGTTATAGAATTTCAAAAATATGGTTTGCCTCATGCTCACTTTCTAATTATCCTCAAGTCTGCTTTCAAACTCTATACAACGGAAGATTATGATCGTATAGTTTCTGCAGAAATACCTGATCAAGCACAAAATGAGCATCTATTTAGAATGGTTAAGAAGCATATGATGCACGGGCCGTGTGGTAAGAAAAAATCTGATAACGTATGTATGCAGGGTGCATCAAAGAAGTCTTACAAGAATAATTATCCAAAGGCATGGGTAGAAAAAACTATACACTCTCAAAACTCGTATCCAACGTACAGAAGAAGAAATGATGGAAAAAAAAATTTTGGTCCGAGGGCACTACTTAGACAACAGATGGGTAATGCCATACAATGCCTATCTATTAGCTAAATTCAACTGCCATATAAATGTAGAAATTTGCTCCACAATTAAGGCTGTAAAGTATATATACAAAGGTCATGGAAAGATCCATTTTCAAGTGAATTCTGATGATGGAGCAAATACTATTGATGAAATTAAGGAATATCAGTCAGCACGGTGGGTATGTGCAATTGAAGCGATGTGGAAGATATATAGATTCCACCTTTATGAAATACAGCTTGCTGTAATAGAGCTTCAACTCTACCTAGAAAACTTTCAATCTATATTCTTTCGACCAAATGATAGTCTTGACAATGTATTAAGTAACAATTTTGCATAAAGAACTATGCTGACCCAATTTTTTCGAATGGATGCTACAGATGATTTAGCAAAAAGCCTCAAATGTTCCTACAAAGTGTTCCCTGAGCACTTTGTGTGGTATCCAAGTTCCAAATCTTGGCAACCTAGGAAGAATTCTTTTGGTCCAGTAAAGAATTCAATTCATGGAATTGGACCCCCATAGAATTCAGATTCAATTCTAATTCTTTAAATGGAACAAAATCCAAATAACTAAATTGGAATTGAGGCTCCAGTTCCAATTCTAAACCCCAATTCCATGGGAAACCAAACATAGTCTGTGAGAAGTATAGGCTTTCTTTTGCCTACATGGATGACTTTTATGCAACTCATAATGCAACATATCCTACAAGCGCTACAACTTTTCACCGAAAGCAGTATTACAGCTTCCTTATTTTATCTGCATTAGGTCCTTCTGTGTATGACCCTGACATTGCCTCTATTAGGTGCTATATATTTGCACTTCTAATTAGCTCTTCTAATGCATCTTTACATGCTATGCAAACACAAATTTTCTTCATAGTGTTTCGCTCTGCAATGCAAGCTAATCTGTGTTGTTTGCTTCTGAC
>NW_020864881.1:0-8819 GCF_003713205.1 Coffea eugenioides
AGTGTGGCGGAGTATGAAACTCAATTTACAAAACTCTCTCGCTTCGCTCCGGAATTGGTGCTAACATAGCAAAAGCGAATTCGCCGCTTTGTCCAAAGCTTAAATGTGGAGATCCAGGAGGCACTAGCAGCTGCTCAATTGGACACGTTTAGCCAGGCGCTAGAAAAAACTCAGCGGATTGAGACAGTTAGGGGACAGGTAAAAGCCTTTCATGATCGGAAAAGGAGACAACCCGATTCGAGCAATTTTGTGACTGGACAGAGTTCGCAAAGTGAGCTACCTTCTAAGAGGGGTCGAGGAACAGATGGTCCCCGACCCGCAGGAACCCTAAACCAGGGTAATTTTGGGAGAGGTCGAGTAGGGCAAGAGCCCCAGAGGAGTGCTCAACGTGGAGGGTCAAGTACGGGCATTAAGCCAACTCGTGGCTTCTGCGGGGCCAATCACATCGACGAAAATTGTTGGAAGAACAGTTCGATCCGAAAATGCTATAAATGTGGTAGTGCAAAACATTTGATTGCCCAATACCCTAAGATGCAAAAAGAAAGACCTAAGCCACCGACTGAAGGGACCGCAGCTAAGCCATCGAGTGTTGGGGAAAATCGACCCAGAGGACCAGCTAGAGTTTATGTAATGAGTCAACAGGAGGTGACTGACCATTTCCTATCAATCCCGATTTACATTTCCTGTCTCGGGTCAGTCCCGATTTAAATCCCCTTGTTCGGGCCAGTCCCATGTTTAAAATTCCTTGTTTAGGTCAGTCCTCCGAGTAGTGGCAACTAAATGACACAGGTAAGCATTTGGTGTCTATTTCTTTGTCTCAAGTTTTTTCAAAACTCAGACAAAGAGGGGCAAACTGTAGACACCAAATTTTTAGTTTATTTTTATTTTTCATGTTAGTTTTTATTTACTTTTACTCTTTTATTTTTGTTTTTAAAGTCAATTTTAGCATAGAATTTTTAAAAAAAAAAAAAAGAAGGAAAGCCCGATAGCGGGTTTTGGGCCATTTAAGAGGTTCTGAAGAAGGAAAGCCGTGGGTCGGTCCCACTAGTGAACATTTCATTTACATCGCCACTAGCCGTGGGTCAGTCCCACTAGTTAGCATTTCATTTTACATAGCCACTAGCCGTGGGTCGGTCCCACTAGTGAGCATTTCATTTACTTAGCCACTAGTCGTGGGTTAGTCCCACTAGTGTGTATTTCATTTTACATAGCCACTAGCCATGAGTCAGTCCCACTAGTGAGCATTTCATTTTACATCGCCACTAGCCGTGGGTTAATCCCACTAGTGTGCATTTTGTTTTCTTTGCCACTAGCCGTTGGGTCAGTCCCATTAGTGAACATTTCTTTTGTATTGCCACTAAACATGGGTCAGTCCCACTAGTGTGCATACCATGATTTTAAATTTTGTTCGGGTCAGTCCCGATTTAAATTTTCGGTTGCGGGTCAATCCCGATTTACATTTCCTGTCTCGGGTCAGTCCCGATTTAAATCCCCTTGTTCGGGCCAGTCCCATGTTTAACATTCCTTGTTTAGGTTAGTCCTCCGAGTAGTGGTGTCTAAGCGTTTGGTGTCTATTTCTTTGTCAAAAGTTTTTCCAAAACTCAGACAAAGAGGGGCAAACTGTAAACACCAAATTTTTAGTGTATTTTTATTTACTATTATTTTTATTTTTCATGTTAGTTTTTATTTACTTTTAGTCTTTTATTTTTTTTTAAGTCATTTTAGCATAGAATTTTTCAAAAAAAAAAAAGACGGAAAGCCCGATACGCTGGGTTTTTTTGGGCCATTTTAAGAAGGTTTCCTGAAGAAAAAAAAAAAGAGCATGCCACCACTGCGCTGCACTGGATGCCAAGCCTTCCATCAGCTTCATATCAGAAACAGATACGCGCATGTATAAAGGGGCAGCTGGCTTTTTTTCTTCGAATTTTCCATTGGTTCCTTTCAGAGGATTCTCAGTACAATGTGGGATCAAAGGGGAAGAGCAGGCACATAAACCGCATTTTTGGGGTTTGAGATCTTGAGCCTTCGATCGTAGGTTTAGGTTTTTTGGGGTGTCCTTTAAATGCTTGAAGCCGCAGCTTAAGAAAGAAGGGAGCGAGGGGAGGTTCTGGGAACGTGGCAAAGGAAAAACCAGGAGGAGAGTACAGAGCAGGGGGTCGGCGCTAGCGTTTAGCGAAAAAAGAAACGGAGAGATAGAGAAGAGAGCTTACGTGAATGAGGGAGACAGCTGAGAGGGTGCAACGGCAAGAGTTTTTGTGAGGAGGAGAACGGCAAGGGTAGATGACAGATGAGAAGGCGACCGAGGAGGCTGAGGAAAACAGAGAGGGAAGAAGGTCAAGAAAGCTTGAGAGGGGCGACGGCTGGAAGTCTGACGAAAAGAAAAAGGAAAAGCAAGGAAACAAGCAAACAGAAAAGGGCTTCGGAAAAGAAAAAGAAAAAGGAAGATAAACCCGCAGCGGGTTTTGGGCCGGCCAGACGCTGAGAATCTGGGAGAGACAACGGGAGGAGGAAAGATCCGAGGGTGTAGGAAAAGGAAATCTGGGAAAGGAAAACGCAGAGCGGCTGCGGTGTCAGAGGAGATCGCTACTTGGGTGACTGTGGAACTCAACCGGCCTGGTTTCGTTGCCATGCTCTGTGAGAAGGTGAACGTCGAGGGTCTTATTGTCGACGCTGGCTGTGGTGGTGGCGCTGCCGTTGCTGTTGCTGCTTTCCTTCTACTGCTGCCGATTCCAGTACCACACTCCGCCCCAAAGCCTGCTGGTTACGGCTGAAGGTCCTCACTGCCGTTACCACCTCACCGGAACCCACCGTCCTCGTCTGCGGATTTTTTTTACGCAGCAAGAGCACTCTTTGATTTCGCAACTTCATTCCTGGAAATCAGCGCGACTTCCTGGAGTGTTACACGTTCATCCCACTCCTCCCAGGTAACCATGAATCTTGGGATATTTTTGCAGCGAGTTTTTTCATGTTTGGCCTCTTGATGGTTTTCCCTGGTTGTTTTTTTTGTTCGTGTTTTTGTTGCAATGTTGATGATGGGTTTTAGCAGTAAAAGGCATGGGTATCCTGATTTTTGTTAATTTAGAAATTGGTTGCATGATCTGTGGTTTGGATAATGAAGCCCACAAAGATTGCAGCAATCTTACCAAATGTGTTGTTGATTACAAGAAACCTCCTTTTGCTTGAACTCTCGGCTTGATGGCCATTAAAACGTTCAATATTTTTCTTGCTTGCGTTTAGACTTCTTGGAGCTGAACTTCGTGTATAAAATCTGCTGCAATGAACTTGAAAGCTCTCTGCTTGTTGCAGCAGTGCGCACAGACAGCTTGTGTGCGTTTTGTTTTGCTGAATTAGCTGCTCAATGAATTTGCACACTTACACTAAAAACCAGGGAATAAAGAAAAGCTGATTGTTTGAGACGGGGAGGGAGGATGGACCACATATTTGGTATTCTTTTGCTTGTTCAAGTCGATGCTTTGAGGAGTTGAAATATTTATTTGGGGTCCATTTGGTTAGTTTCAAGTGTTCACGTTTTGTGAGGAGGTGTAGAGCAATGGTTCTAATTGGATTCGTTTCAAAGCTGTTATGTGAATTTCTGTTTACCGAGAGTCTACATGTTATAGCAGAAAATTGCAGCAAGTTTGTAAGTGATAATGCAGCAGAGCTTGCCGAAAGAAATTGCAGAACTTTGTCATTTACCTTCGGTTTAATTTCCTGGAGTATAAACATCAAGATTCTAGGATAAAAGTGGGAAGAAAGCTTTGTTATCTTGTTGCTTTGATTCCAGTTTTTGGTTCGATTGAAATTGTTAAGGGATGTTTGAATGAAAGGAAGTTTGCATTTGTTGCGGAAAGCTTTCAGCAGAAATGTTTGTTGCAGAATGTTTCTTCATAGTATCTGCATGAAACTTTGCATGAAATTCTGCCAATTATTTGCATTTTTAAGGGGTGTTCAGCCATGTTAATTGGAGTAATTTCAAAGCTATTGTATGAATCTGCTGTGCTGAAATTGCGGAACTTTGTGCATGAAAATATGCGGCAGAACCTTGCCAAGAGCTTCATCAGTTGCTGAAGTTTTGTTATAAAATGTCTTCCCACGTTAATTTGCATGGAGTGTGCATGAAATGTTCCAAAAACAATTGCAGTTTGGCCCCCTAAGTCTCCCCTTGTTCCACTAGGACCCAATCAATTGAATAATTTCCTCAACTTGGTCCTTGGTAGTTTTAATTTTTGCAACTTCATTGCTTGTCGGCTTCAATTAATTACCATGCTTTGTTTAATTGCACTTAATTCGTGATTTTAAGAGCTTTATGACCAAGTGAGCTTGTGTTTTGCATATTTTCTTTAATGTTCTTAATTAAATTGGTACCCTGACCATTTTATTGTTTTGGAGGGTAAATTAGTAATTTCACTTCGTTAGGGCATCAACTCAAGGGAGGTATAACTTCTTTTATCTTTTTTGTCTCTCCCCCTATGTGATCCAACGTGCTAAGTGAGAATTGCATGCCTACTTTACTTGCTTTCCTTGCTTTTCCTTAATTCATTTCATTTACTTTTGCTTTTATTAAGTCATTCTTTTATTTATGGGGTATATGTACACCTCTTGGCTTGTAATAGATAGGGCTCGGAGAGCATTTTTATTCATTTTTCCTCTTCCCCATTTGTTTTAGTTAGCAAATGTAATAGGTTCATTAGCTTGATTGCTTGCCTTTGTTGCTACGTGTTAATTTGTTTTATTAGGCTTTTGCATTTAGTCGAGCATGCTAAGTGTTATGTGCTACGTGTTTATAGGTGATTGGCATGTCTACTTGCTTTCTATAGTCGTAGATGAATGTGATGGATGAATGCGTCACCGTGGCTAGTCCAACGCTGGTCATGGTCTTTTCCCTAGAGCTCTCGCAAGTCCAATGCTTGTGAGAGAATTCTAGAAAAGGGCTAGTCCAATGCTAGACCCAATAGGCAGTCCCCTCTCGTTAGTACATACTTGCATGTTTCACTACATTTCATACATTTTTCTTAGTTTTCTAGCATTTGGCATACTCCTCCAATCCTTTCCCCTTCATTTTAGGTTTTTGCATCCTCATGCTAGTTATAGGGTACATTTGCTTGAGAGTCCCCTTTCGGTAAGGGAAACGATCGAGTGTGGCTACAAAATAGCCTTAGCACGCTAATTTTTCCTTCTAATCAAAGGAAAAATTAAAAATCATGAAGTTAGAAGTCATTCCCGCACCCGACTTGATGCATTCCTCTAGGTTCATACACTCTCATTTTTATCATATCACTTCCTCACTTTCTTTATCCACATTTTCTCACTATTTATATTTTTCTCACTCCACATGCCATGTTCACACATTTCTCTTCTTTCCCTATCACTTATTTATTTTCTACCTCACAAATTGTACCCAATTGTACTTAGATGCATTTACTACTATTATACCATATTTTCATCCACTTGCACACAAACACCTTCATTTTCTCAATTGGCACACATGCACTTTTCTTACATTTGCACACATTGCACCTTTCTTACATTTGCACACTTGCACTTACATTTGTATTTCTATCTTATTTTGCATTCCTCTTACATTTTTCACACTTGCACTCATATTTGGGTCTTCATTTGCATTACCCTTGACCTCTATGAGAGTTTTCCTTATTGGCCATCACGACTCATATGATTGGGACCAAAAAGCCTCATAAGAGACATTTTAGATTTAGGATTGCATTTTTTCGCATCCATTAGTCGTATCCAACATGCAAAACATACTTTGGGTAGAAGAATTAGGAAAAGAAGGGCTAAGTCACGCAACTAGCTTTGGCTAGGGTAAGGGAGTGCCTTAGGCTTTGCCTTTGCCTTCTCCCTTATCAAATGTGACCCCCGATCCCTTTCTTTGGTTACGTAGACCTAAAAAGTTCTTTAAAAAGGGTTTGTTTGTTTTTCTTTCCAAAAAATCACTTTTTATTGGGTGACTTGGTACACCCTAACTCTATACCAAGTGGGGACTCCATTTTCCAGTCAAAAACCCTTTTTGAACTTTGTTTGGCCAAACCGTCGTATTTCACAATCCCACGGCCTTTTATTTTCACCTTCACACACGTTCACATACACACTGCTCTCACATATTCAAAAAGTGGGGCGCGACAGTTGGCGACTCCACTGGGGACTTCCTAAGTGGGTCCAAGCATTTGATTTAGCTATTCTTCTCCTTTTTTCTACCATTTTTATGCATAGCATTTGGATATTAGGGTTGCATTCTCCATTTTAGGACTTTTTTGCCTCGTGCGCGTATCAAACTATTCCCTCACTCACGTATGTATGATTGGGTTGTTTGGATGTATGTTGTACTTGTTTTATCTCGCGCTTTGCATTGCATTTGGGGGGGGATGTGTGTCACCTTTAGAGCCTCGCGATTGGTTCTCAACCCTTTCTCTCAAAATAGGGAACACTTCATACGTGCATGTTTATTTACTGTTATCCCATTTTATTTTATTTTTCGTGGGCTCTTTCCCACACCGCCTTGTAGGACTAGGAATGGTTTCTCTAGGTATGTGGATGGTGTGCTCTGCGCCCATAGCAGTACCTAGGGGATCGCTCGAGCCACCGACCGAGGGTCTTGGGATTGATGACCATTCCCTTAGGTCTGAAGGCTTGGGGACCTTTTTAAACCTTATCGAGTCTAGTTGCATTAGTGAACCCCAGCCTCATGCATCCATGTTAGAGTTTTCCTAGGTTAGAGTCACCCTCACCTTTTTTTAAGCATATTAGGCACAAGGGAAGGGGTTCCACCCCTTTTATTTGCTTTTATTGTATCTCTTTTCTTAATTGCTCCCAATATTGTGAGAACCCTGAAAAATATATATATAAATGCCATTTTGTAGATCATTTGCATTAACTCTTTAATAAATTTTAGCATTAATTTCCCTTGTCTGCATATAAGTCCGTAAAAATAATTTCGTGTGAGAAATAATATAATTTTCACAAGTTATGAATTTTCTTGATTTTGCTAGACTAAATTAATACATCCGGAGTTAGAATAAATTATCGCCTTAAAATAAAATGCTAAAATACTTAGTTTTCTTTATGTTAAAAATTAACGCTACCTGAGTAGATTAATTATATAAAATTTCTTGAATTTCAATAATTAATCCTAATTAGCGAATAGCGTTAAATACTTGTAAGAATTTTCACGTTAAGACCAGAACCAATAAATTTTATGTGCAAAATAAAATAATTGTGCTAAGCCATTTAAATTTCTAGTTTTGTTTCATTAAATTCATATTTCGAAGGTAAATTATTTCATTGATTTAACGATTAGACCTCTTTGAATTCCGATAGCTGATCGTAAGTGTTAATAATGATTAAGTTAATAAATGTTGATATAAATGGATAAACGAATATCAAGAATGTCAAATTTTTATATTAAGGTCAAACTTGATTTTAATAGTTTATATATAGGATAAAATGATACGTACATTAATTCTAGAGTAGGCCATCTTGTTTAAATGTCCCGTTTCTTCAGGAGAATGGATTTTGTCTTTGAATAAATATGTAAACACAATTTTAAAATCGCAAACACGTTAAATGTGCAAAATATCGAGTATTCTCAAATTGGACTACGTGAATATATTTTACTCTATGTACTAAACTTATTAGTTTTGCTACTTTAAATTCATATTTCACTTGATAAACTATTCTTTGACTAAATTAATCTCTCTGACTCTATGTATTGTAAATTACATTGTTTTGAATAGTAGCTAAAGATAGATTTATCCTGTATGTATATTGAATATATATTGTTGTTAATATTGAATTTTCAGTTTGTTATACTAAATATAATTTTGAAGCGATTATTAATTATCTCTAAAAAATAAATTCTAATTTGAATAGTAACGTCTAGAAAGATAGGTATATGAAAAGCTCTAGTATTAAAGTGCCATGATAATTTTTGGACAGAGATATTATATCTTGATATACTTAGCCGTAAGATCTGCGATAATTTAGGTCTTGTAGGACAGTGTATGAGCGACGTTTAAATATACTTGGGTTAATCTTTTGAGTTCTAAGCTAGGACAAGGAATAAGTGTTAATTGAGAATTAGTGGAAGACTAGAACAGGTGTACGTTAATAAAAACCACGGCATAGAATTTGCAACTAAACAACTCCGGACATCATGATCAGGTAGGCTACTCATTCGGCCAACGCAGCTCACGACCTTGTCACCCGGCGAGGATCACTTAAGCTGTGCACGGCTCTGCAGACGTATCACCTCTGCAATAACTCATACGTATCCGGTCCAAAGACCGGCACACTCTACTAATTCGCAGTTCTACATTCCCTTACATCGATGATAGCTATCGAGCATTCTCATTTGTTGGGTTATCATCTACCGAGAGTGATGGATAGGAAGCTGGGAGTATGGTTTCATTATCTGGTTCTGCTGCATAACCGCGGTTTTGAAGCTGGATGTGAAGGCAGAGAGAACCTGAGCTAGCTCACCGCAATTTCTTCTGCACCCTATTCATGCCGCTTTCATGCGATGTGAGACCACCATTGCTCCACTGCATACATAACTCAAATCACTGCCGGGTGCTGTGAGAGCTGAGAGGAAGAAAAATTTTCCAGATTTTCGTGTGAAAGATTAGCTTGTTGTGAGGTAAAATTCTGGATCATTTTAGGACTAATTAGAGGTAGTTTGAGCTATCTTGAAGCATGCATGTACTGTGGAACCATCGGATGATGAATTTAAGATATTAGAAAAATTCCTGTTTCGGTTATATGCCCCTGCCGAGTAGCTGAGTTAGGAATGTAGCTCTAATGTGTTT
>NW_020864882.1:0-13250 GCF_003713205.1 Coffea eugenioides
TTATAGGTTTCTACAAAATTTCAGCCCAATCAGAGCAACGTAGCTTGTGAAAATATGAAAATACCCTCGCTGTTCTAGGTTACATTCCAGAGTTCCGCGTGGACAGTTTAGTCTATTTGGTTGTGTTTATTCACTATTATCCGTTGGGATTTAGCTATTTTCCAAAACATGAAAGTTTTAGTATTCTGTCTTAGCTTTTAAAATCCTCCAAGAGCACCTTAATCGGACCTTGGTAACCTGAGATATAGTCATTTAAAGGTAGTACGGTTAATTAGCCGACTAGTTGGATTTTGGTTCTGTAAATTGGGAATTTGAATAGGTTGAATTGGAAACTGGACTAAGTGATCTTCATAAAAATTGTAGCCCTGTGTCTTAGATTCGAAACGGTATAAGTTACGACGCAATCCGATAAGCGTAGCCTCGGATGTGTTCTTTCCGCAACCACATGTCAAATCTGTCTTTTGCTAGTTTCATTTCCGCACTTGTTTTCACTTTGATGATGAGCCTATGGAACGGCTATTTACTTGAATCTATGATATGCATGACTTTGGGATTGGTTGAGGAAAAATAATGAGGCCATAAATGGCTGGAAAATTAGGTAAACACAAGGGGAATGCCGCCAAATTTTCACGAGAAAGATAAACTAGCCTTTGGAGTTCTAGTTCTATATTTGGTAAATTTGACTTGGATACACTGAAAACTAGGTTGAGCTGTCTTCATGAAAGTTGTAACTCTTTGTCTAAGCTTCGAGACACTACCTAGTACATTTTGATCTGATAACCACAGCTCCAGTTTTGGGCAAAATCGTGTAACCCGTTTTGTACCATTTTCATTTCTGCGCACGCCCGATGCATTCCTTTACTGTTTTCCCGCTTTGATCGTTTTAGTCCTTATTTCCATTTGTGATCTAGGGCTTGGACTTGAGCAAGACAATAATAAATGATGGATGAGGTTCGTGAGTCGTGGTTGGTGAGTGATCCCTCAACTATTTCCAAAGTTACTTTTGAACTAATTCTTGCATTTATTACTCCATTGCATATCATTTGGGTTTGGGTGTGTGCCATGACATAATTTGGCTCCAATGAGATCCTGGAAAGTCTTGTGCTTAGAACCAATGTCTCCACTACTGTTTACACATTCTTTGGAGCACGATGGCTCCTTACTTCTGTTTCCCGGTTACCTGATCTAAACGAGCATTGGATATTTAAGTACAAGAACTTCATTGGCTCACATGAGCAATAAATGAACATTTGATTACTGCATCATGACATCATATCAATGCTTTATTGTGAAATATACTTGGCTGTTGATTTTACTGGTCACTCACTGAGCTTCTAGCTCACCCCCTATTATCTTCTTCTCCCCACAGGGATCGAAGTAAAGGAAGAACTTGTATTTGGATCTTTGTGTGGCTGGATGGCGTACATCTTGTATAGTTTAGATTTGGTTTTGGTTTATGTACTTTTGGGCCTGTATAAATATTTGGAATTGAATCGGCTGTATAAATTTAATCCAGTTTCGAGAAGACCACCGCTCCCTGCAACTGGTCAAACAACTCATCTATGTGGGGCAGTGGATACTTATTTTTAACCGTAATATTATTCAGGCCCCGATAATCGATACACATCCTCAAACCACCGTCCTTTTTCTTCACAAACAGTACAGGGGCTCCCCAAGGAGACCCACTCTCTTGAATGAATCCCCGCTCTAAAAGATCCTGTAATTGTAATTTCAGTTCCTTGAGCTCCGCAGAGGCCATTCAGTACGGGGTTTTTGAGATAGGGGAGGTTCCAGGCAGCAGATCTATTTTGAATTCTATCTCTCTTTCCGGAGGTAGAGCTACTAGCTCATCAGGGAATACATCCGGAAATTCCCTTACTATGTGTACATCCTCTACCTTCACTTTATCTGTGGGGGTGTTGATTAGAAAGGCTAAAAATCCTTGCGCCCCTCTACTTAGCAGTTTCCTAGCCCGAATGCCCGAAATCAGAGCAGATGAGGCTAACCTATCCCTTATATCCAACCTTAAGGTTGCCTCACCCGGAATGCGGAATTCTACCACTTTTGTTTTACAATCCAGTTGGATATTATACTTGGCTAGCCAGTCCATACCCAAAATCACATCATACCCCTTAATGACCAAGTTTATCAAGTCCCCTAACAATCTCTTCTCTCCTACCCACACTTCACAATCCCTATAAACCATACTAGTAACCAAACGTTGATTCCCCGTAGGTGTACTAACTTCTAGGTCATATGGTAAACTAGCAGGTTTTATATCGATGCCACACATGAAATCAGGGTTAACAAAGGAATGAGTGGCACCAGGATCAATTAAAACTTTGGCAAAACGGTGGAAAATAGGGATCGTACCTTCTACGACCTCTGAGTAATCTGGGACCTGTTGGGGTTCTAACGAATATACTCGAACTGGCACCTTAGGTTTCGTCCCATCTCCCTTAACCGGTCCCGTATTGGTCTTTGGCACGGGTTGAGCTCCCTTTCCGTCTTGCTTTAAAATTGGACAGGTAGCAAGCTGGTGGTCTGCGCTTCCGCAACGCAGACATTTGCCCTCTTTCTTCCAGCAATTATCTTCGGAGTGATTCGGCTTTCCGCAATACCCACAAGGCCCGCGGGACGCCGAACCCGAACTCTTGTGGAAGTTTCCGCCTTGGCCTCTCCCAGTTGGGCCACTCCTGGACTGAGCCCCTCTGCCGGAACCCGTCTGTCGTCCACCTCCAGTTCCTCGTCCGAACTTGGAAGGGGTACCTTTATCCCCTTGCCCGGAACTGCTTCCAGGAAAATCCCGCTTCTTCGCCTGGAAGTTCCGTACTTGTTGTGACAGCCCCACCTCCCCCTAAGGCGAACCAGAGGGTTCGGCGGGCCGCCTGCCCAGCTCTCGCCGGGACTCAGTCGTTCACTACATTCCTCAAATGAATTACAATATAAATCTCAAATATTACATCAAATTCTCCAATAATTACATATCAAAAGCGAAGCGTCCACGCTTCCACTGCGCCACTCTGATCCATGATCCCAATTATTATACAAAAGGAATTCCACAACAATAAAATCACAACAAGCCTTCCTTCGCCACGAGCCCTGTGGAGGGGAATAAAATAGTTTTGGGGTGAGTTAGAAGCTCAGCGAGTAACCAGTAAAATCAGAAATCAAATATATTTCACAATGTTGCATTTCGATCATTTCGATGATGTCATGATTCAGAGATCAAATGTAAGTTTATTGCTCTCGTGAGCCCGTGAAAACATTGCACTTGAACACCCAACGCTCAAATAGATCATTTAACATTAACATTGAGAGGGAGCCCCTTTTTAAGCTCCAGATAAACATGAACATGAACCATAAACAAGGTGGAGACGTTGGTGTCCAGCACAAGACTTTCCCAGAACTCATTGAAGCCAAAATCATATCATGAATTCACATGCAAGCACGCATGAGATGCCGTCGAGTAAATAATGCAAGAAACATTTCAAAAATAACTTTGGAAACAGTTTAGGGTCACTCACCTCCATGGCTCCGAAACTATCCATCATATAGCATTACTTCACTCAAGTCCAAGCCCTAAATCACAAACGCAAAGCAATCAAGCCCATTCAGAGTTCGGACAGCATTTCCCCTACATTTCCTTATTTCCAACCTACAATCAAATACCCAATCATATAGTAATTAACCACAATTGCACATACGACTCGTAAACGATTAAACATATCCAATTAGGGCCACAATACCCCTCAATCAAGCCAATTAGAAGCTTAAAGCCAACCATTAGAAAATCCCCCAAATGAAACCCTAGAAACCGGAATTTCCGCACAAACCAGAATTTTTCCGCAAACGATCACAATTAACGCATCAAGGGTCTATTTAACACCATTTCCAACCATCAATCCAACACAAATCATGACCTTCATATAAATTCAGAAAAATGCCCAATAAATCAGAAATTCACCATAAATTCCTTAAACCCATGAAATACTCTACAATATAACACATTTAAACATCACAAACCCTAGATTAACCAATATTAGAACCACAGGGAACTTGTTTATTCAACTTACCTCAAATTCAAGAAGCTATCAACTTAGAGCTTCCCATCCAAAATCAATCCATCAAAAGCTTTAAACCACCATTGAGAGCACTTGTGTGAAATATTTGCCAAAACCACCGATTAAAACTCAAGATTCAAAGAAGGAAATCAAAGGGAAGAAATGGAGTTTTTCCTTTCTTGTTTTCTCTCCAAGACAGCCGGCCAAGGAGGGTGCAAAATGAAGAGCAAAAACAGCCAAAACAAGATGTTTATCAAGCCAAATAGCTGGTCAAAAGTGGCTGCCGCGCCTGCCACGACAGAATCCGGCCGGAATCTGGCCGGATTCAAGGAAGTGGCTAAACTCGTTTTTTTTCAAAACTCCAAGGCAATCCGGCCAGGTATCCGGCCAGAAACTGGCCAGATTTGGCCCCTGTCTTTTTTCAAATCTTTTCTTTTCTTTTCCAAGTTCAAACGTTGCGCTCCTCCGCTCGTCCAACAAAGATATATATAAAATGAAAACCCTCCATCATACGGGGCGTCACAATCTCTCCTCCTTAAAAGAATGTCGTCCTCGACAATCTCCCCGTATGATGGAGGGTTTTCATTTTATATATATCTTTGTTGGACGAGCGGAGGAGCGCAACGTTTGAACTTGGAAAAGAAAAGAAATTTAGGGGAAGTGCTGTCCAATTTTTTCTAGGCCGATTGGTTCCTTTAAGTTTGAATTGGCTTGTGATAGAAATGAAGGGCTTTTGGGTTGTTGAACCTAGGTCTTCATGTTACCTTTTTGTTCCCAACATGTTTTGTACCCTTGCATTAGTAATTTTGGCGAGGCATACGACTAGTAGTCGAGCCTCACATGTGCATTTTGTTTTCTCGATTCTGGATGTGAAACCTTCAATTTGTTTACTTTGATTATTTTAGGGTTTTTTGGCGATTAAAGCCAATCCGAAGTGAAAACTTTTGAGGTATCTGTACTTGAACCGGTGAGTGTACCACTCCCCTCCATTGCTGTTTAACTTGATTTCTGCTCTGCAATCTGTTTAATTTGTTTGAGACGAGGGTGTACTTTATCACACTCGTTCTCTTGTCTGTTCATATGCCAATTTTGGTGTCAATCTGAATCTGTATCTGTATCTGATATCTGTATCTGTATCTGTTCGGACGTCGTTTGGAAACTTGTAACCAACGACCTTTCTGTGACTTATGAGCTCAAATCCTGTGGCTAAGTTATTCGAGTCGGGCCGGCAAGGGCCTGGACGATTAGATAACGAACCACGGTAGTCTGTTTTGGGATCTTTGGGTATTGAGACTCTTGATTCCGGTATACTCGAGTATTACCATTTCTGTTTCTGTTGAGGTGAGCGGGCCCGGTAAAGGGGTGTTTGGTGGACGGAATTTGGTGTAAAGTGGGGTCTACGGACGTGTTGGTTCTATATACGTTGACGGAGAGTCAACCGGCTTGGATCAAGTACTGCGCTGGAAAGCTGGCTCTTGAGAGCCACCTGTATCCTTCTGATTTGAATCATGGGTTCCTTTGCTTTACATCTGGCATGTGTACCTGATTTGCTAAACGTGAAATGCCATGATTTTATTGCTATCTGTTTGGTACCTCATTGAGCGCAAGCTCACCCCTTTCTGTTCCTTTTGTTTTCCTTACAGGAAAATAAACACTTTTGGACTGGATTTGATAAATGGTTGCCGAATTGAACTAGTTGGACATGTCTTTTGTGTAGCTCATTGATTGAAACCCTAAGAGTACTTTTGGGTCCGTTTCTCTTTTGGATTTGGCAAACCGTCCATGTATCCCCTTTTGAATCACTTTGGTATGCCCATTTGGGTTGTATATACTAAATTTCGAAATGTAAATATTTGCTTGACGTTTGTTTGGGTTTTGACGTGTCGGTTACTATTCATGGCCGAGTCCGACTTCGTTTTTTTTTATTTTGTGATTTTGACTTGTTTACGCGCGTTTGTATGATCCGAAACGTAGTAGATCGCTCTAAACTGACCCGTTAGTCCTGGTGAGAGCTGGGCAGGCGGTCCGCCGAACCCTTTGGTTTGCCTTAGGGTGAGGTGAGGCTGTCACACTTGTACCCTGGCACTCTCTACTCGTTGGACCTTCTCAACGGCCTCGCTAAAAGCGTTAATCTGGGCCACCGCGAGGTCCTTTTGAATCTCCACGTTCAGGCCCTGGATAAAACGCCTGATCCGCCGTTGCTCCGTCATAATCAACTCAGGGGCAAACTTGGATAAGCGCGTGAACTGGCTTTCGTACTCCGCTACAAACTGAGCCCCTTGGCGGAGTCGAATAAACTCATCTTCCTTCCTCTCCTGAACTAGAGGAGGGAAGAATTTCTCGTTAAACTCTCTCATAAAATCACCCAATCCTGGGCGTTTGTTCCGTTCCCATTTTTTGCCGAATGACATTCCACCAGGAACGGGCCGCCCCTTTCCAGCTGGAAAACGGCAAAATTCACCTTGCCGTTCTTCGTATAGTGCAGGCAGCGAAAATGTCTATCATTTTCTCAAGCACCTTTCGGCGACATCCGGGTCGGGTCCCTCAATAAATTTCGGTGGTGCGAACTTCTGGAACCTCTCAAGTGCCCTATCGTCGCTTTCGACGTGGTTGCCCGGGTTTCCAGGATTAGGGTTTGGGTTTTGGCCTTGTTGTTGCACCACTTGTGCCAGCAGGTTGGTCATTTGCTGCATAGCGGCAGCTATCTGCACGTTGGGGTCAACCCTCGTTTCAGGATTTGTCCAGAGGAGGTTTCCCCAGCACCCGGTCTGGCGTAGGTTGCCTATTCCCACGCCCACGCCCCCGTCCACTACGTGTGCCTTCCATAAAATCTATTTGATCTAGGCAAACGTACTAGAACAATAGAATAACAATGCATGTAAATAAAATCCCAAAAGCTTTTACAATAACATATATATACATTTAACAAAGTCAAACAACACACATATCAACAACCAGTCAAGTCAAGTACAGTCAAATCAAGTACAGTCAAGTCAAGTCTAAACATAGAAAATCCACCAGGGAATGGCCTTATCAAAAGATTATACATGTAGCTAATCCGACATACAAAACGGCTAGCTAAGGCTCTTTTCCCTATCCGTCCTATATACAGACACAAAACTATCCCAAAAGATCCTAGGAGTCACAACCTAGTCCGTCGTCGGGCTAGTGTACCCACCCGACGGGGTGGATTCACCCGACGCCTCGGCCCCTGTGCACGACGCCTCGTAGCTCACTCCCTCGACCACGTCGGCGCAGAGGTTCAGGATCGATGCGGCTCGAACCTTCACCTTTCGAGCTCGCTTAGACTCGCGCTCACGTGTCTCCCTAAGCTGAGTGCACAAGTCATCCACCCGATCCTCTACCTCAAGCACATCGTACTCTAAATCCTTGATTCGCTTGGCTTGTTTCTCATTATCCGCTCTTAACTGCTTCACCTCAGACTCAAGCCTAGACTTATCTGCGGCCAACTCCTTACGCTCCTCAGCCACGGCCAACACTAAGGCATTAGGGTAGGCGTACGTGTGTCGACACTCGCAACGTCGGAGGCGGTTAGCCGGGCTCCAACGCACAACGGCTCCTCTTGGCCAAATCTGGTATGGGATCACTGGGAGCGCTCCACGAGGTCGCTCGCCCGGAGGGCTATCACTAGGCTCACCCCATCCGTCCATCCTACACCAAAAGAGTAAATAAATGTAAATAACCTTAAGGAACATACTTAACATAATCCTCAAGTCGGGCCTTTCTAACACGCCCAGGCCAATTCAAACCTAGGCTTTGATACCACCTGTGACAGCCCCACCTTCCCCTGAGCGAACCAAAGGGGTTAGCGGACTGCCTGCCCAGCTCTCGCCAGGACTAACGGAACAATTCAATACAGTTTAAAAGTTTCGGAACATACAAGCGCGCTTAGACAAGTCAAAATTACGCAAAAGAAAATAATAAAAAAAACAAAAAATGGAGTCGGCCATGAATAGTAACCGACACGTCAAAATCCGGTCGCAAAAACAAAAAAAATAAATTTGCCGTTTGAAATCCGAATCTGTCCGAATTCTCACCCAACATCAATCAAACATTTATACGATGAAATTAAGCATATACAATCCAGAGTGGAATACAAAAGTTATTCAAAAGTGGATACATGTACAGTTTGTCCAATCAAAAGAGAAAATGGACCCAAAAGTACATTTAGGGTTTCAATCAATGAGCTATACAAAAGATATGTCCATCTAGCTCAATTCGGCAACCAACTATCAAATCCAGTCCAAAAGTATTATTTTCCTGTAAGGAAAACAAAAGGAACAGAGTGAGCTTACGCCCAGTGGTATACTATCACTCAAGCAACCAAGTCATATAGGCATAAAGCGGTCAAGGAAAAAAATAAACCAAGATCACACATTAACAAGATGGGTAAAAGGATACGGACGGCTCTCAAGAGCCCCTTTCCTCGCTTGTATACTTGATCGGACTTCATTGACCCTCCGTCAATGTTTACAAAGTAACCATCCGTAGGCTCCACTTTACTTCCATTCCTTCCACCCAACATACCCCTACCGGGCCCGAACTCCAAACAGTAGAAATTTGGTACTACTCGAGTATACCGGAATCAAGAGTCTCACTACTACAAGATTCCATATAACAGTCCCCATGGCTCGTCAATTTTCACGACCAAGCCCTCGCCGGCTTGATCCAATCGACTACCAATGGGGTTGAGCTCAGGAGGATCAGTAATGGTAATTGGATACTCGTCCAACCGACACCAAATTCATGAACCAAATTCAGTATTTCATGTATCATTCAATCATTACAGTGAAACAGTAGACAGTCATATGAGACACCAAATGGGTGAGGGCGATCAAGTACACACTCACTTAAACAATTTCAACGGAGCAAATAAGCCTTCAAGGCATCAAGTTCACATATACCAAAGCCACATTGTAAACAACAAGTGAGTAGTACACTCACCAAGCAAGCAAATGATATTTCATGCACTTCCGCCTAAGAGCGTCTTGCACCACCGTCACGTCCTAACATATGCAAATAAGCACAATAAGACTCAATTACAAGTCATAAACCAATTCCCAATACTATCAAAATAGGGCTCCATAAGAATGTATAAGCACTAGAGTAAACCAGGGAAATCCGGAAATGGAATTAAGCTCTAATCCAGAAAAACAGTTTTTGACATCATTTTGCGGTTTTGGCACCATTGGCACTACAATTATCGGATGGAGGTACAAGATACACCGTTTCGAAGCTAAGAGATAGGGATACAATCTTGAATAAGGCTACTCTGTCCAGTTCTGAGTGTAACCAGGTCAACATTTCAATATACTACACCAGAACCGCAAAAACAGGTTCACAAACCGCATTCTGGTTCAAACATCATAAGTCAGGCTACCTAAGTCCAAATCAAGTGATTCCAAAGCCATCCGAAATCTAAGATACAAGGATACAATTCATCAGAAGACATAAACAACCAAATCAGAAGCATTCCCTATCAAATTTACCAATTACCAGAACTGATTACCAAGTTCGGGTAGAAACAGGGCAGCAGGGGTATTTCAGTCTTTTCACAAGATACGTTGGTCCGATTGACCTGAAATTTTTCAGGCATCTCTAAAATATCATTCCCTAAAACTTTCATGTTTTAACCCAAGGCCAATTCAGCCTCTAACTATGAGGTACATTGCCGGGCAGAATGTAAGAAAATGAAACCCTATCTTCCAAAATTTCTTTCCGAAACAGAAATTTTCTGCAATTAACCACACTTTCCACCTTCTAGCTTCCTTCAATATCATTTCCAATCATCATACCTAGCCACACAATGATAATCATATGAAAACAGAAAAATCATCAATAATTATAAAACTTCACCAAATTCAACCAAAATCAAGATATAACCCACAAAATTCCCTCATAGGCTACCACAAATCATGAATTAAACATCATTAGATGGAGGAGAGGGGTTCCTTCACTACTCACCTTTGTAATACAAGAGAGGGAGCAACTAATCCCCTTAGCCTTCCAAACAACTCCACTAACCACCTCACAATCACTCACTTAAGGGTTTCTATGGAACAAAAGCAAGATTAAATGGTTGAGTTATTGGATTTGAGCAAGAGTAGAGCTAGGAATTTGGAGAGTTTTCCTTTCTTTCTTCCTTGGAGAGAGCCGGCTTCAAGAGCTTGGAAATAAGGGTGAATTTTGGAAATTTTGTTTTTGTTGGTTTATTTGGTCAAATGGTAAAAGAATGAATAGTAGTCATAACTTAAGACTTAATCTTATGGTGACACTTGTCACCCTATTTAATGCATCTCTATCTCTTTGTTCCTCTCACACCAATCCACTTGGTAACCTCTAATTATCTCTTAACACCCGGTAAATTAAATCCAGTATCCAAAACTTAACCTAACTGGCCGAATTTTTTTGAACTTTTCGCCCTAGTGGGTCCCACGTCCGGTATACGCTCTTAATTTCTTAAAAACTAACCAATACTAGAAACTCACCTAAAAACTATATTTACTCATAAAAATTATGTAGAAACTTTTTGAATAAAGAAAATGCAGAAAACATGCCAGTAACCCGAATAAAACCTAGAAAATGGGAAAAATTACGGATTCTCACAGTACTCCCAATTGGCTAAAGTTTTCAGACACGTTTTCACTATTTACATCAATCGAGCTTCCAAAAAATTAATTTTTGAAACTAGTCACTTTAAAAATATAATGAAGTCATAACTCCATGTATTTAAGTCTAATGAGGCTAGAAAATAATAATCGAAGCAAATATTCGAATAAATAATTAAATAACTAAAGGTAGGAGTCGAAAAATAATAATTCTCTTTTTTTTAACGAGTCCTCACAAATGTACTCAAAGAAATAAGATCAAATAAAATAATTTTCGGGTCCTCACAAGGACTGGCTCCCTGTTGTGTGTCTGACGCTCAAGTCAGTTGAGAAGTAAGAGGGAATAGAGAAAGTAATAGTATCGTATTGCATATCTTTTCTGGTTCTCTCGTCCATTATTTATAGAGTTCTTTGGGTTAGCCGTGAAGGAGTCCGAAATTATCCCTCTACTTGTAGTAGTTATCCCATTCTCAACTATGAGTCCTACTAGGTTACTAGAAGTGGAGTCCCTTTTGGACTCCAACTACGGCCTTATCCTGATTGATTAGGAACTCCTAACTAGTTTGGGCCCCGGGAAGGCTTTAAGGTTGAGTTCTGAACAGGCTAGTCAGTTTGACCGAACAGGCAAGTAGGACTAACACGTGTCCGTGGAGGATTGGTCCCTCTACATACAAAATAATTGTCTATATAGCCATTTCTGGAAATTGAACAAGCATATTATGTGACGCCCCCACCTCTCCCTAAAGCGATCCCTAGGGTATCAGCGGGACGCCTGCCCAACTCTCGTCAGGACTCACGCACTCGTTCAAGCTTAATATAGAGCCATGGAACCACCATCGACTTAAATAAAAGTATTTCGAATATACAAACCATAGCTTCAAAGCTAAAAGTTATGATTACAATCCACCCACCAACAATAATAAAATTACACTTAAAGAGCCATTAAAAGTTCATACAAAAGGTATACTAGCATCCACCAAGTCGCTAGTCTAGAACTACCAATCCACCTCCAAAGTCTGTTAAAGAAAACAAACTTAATGGGATGAGCGAACTCTCAGTGAGATCAAGAAAATAAACAGGCAAGCAAATAATACCAATCAATCAAATAACATGCTTTAAACAACTTTTAAATATAACATTTCATTTAAGTGCACAAATAGGAATTTAACACACAAGGAGGATACAGGATCTCTCAGGAGCTATTTCCACGTATCGATCAATTTGAGCCATCTGGGGATTGATCCTCCGTCAACCCACGTAGTAACACCACTGTAGTGCTCCACTTACTACCTCCACCCACCTAACACCCGCTCAGATCTAAAACCAAACATGTATGAGGTCATTTCCTTGCTAGAGGATCTCAAACAACACATCCTACTTCTAGAAGATGGTTTGATGATGACCATGTCACTAGGCCAACAAGCCACCTTCATTGACAAAAGGAACTTGCTTGTGCCTCTTATTCCTGAAGACAATGAGAATGTTCATCAGAAAGAGCCAAGAACTGAGCCAACTGAGCAAATTCCTCGTACTGAAACTACTCCAGAGGCTCGTGCTTCCAGTTCTCAGCCACAAGACAAAGGAAAGGCTCCAATAACCGAAGAGGAAACCGAAGAGGATGATGAGGAAACTGAAGAGGAAGAAGTGGATCCTGCTCAGTACTGGCTAGCAAACAGAAGGCCCGAATCGTCCAAAATCACCATTTAGGCATTTCTAGGCTAATGCACTTCGTGATTAGGATTTTAGTTCACAATAGACTTTTGGCATCTTTTGCATTTTAAACATTTCGTATGTTCTGTATTAAGGATTCTATTTCCCTTCCTTTGCTGGTCTGTAAAACTATTTGGTTATTTTTTATGTTTTGAATGAATGTTGCTTTAGTGGATTATCCCTTCGTTTTGGATGAATGTTGCTTAATTTAGTTTGGCCTCTGATTTCTAATATTGACTGCCAATAATTGATGTTGTTCATGGTGCTGTTGACAATTGCTGGTTGTTGCCAATATTGATGATGATGTGTTTTGGTTTCTGATTTTGATAATGATTGATAATTGTTGATAGTATTGCTTTTTGAATACTGGTTTCTGGTTGATCTAATGATGACAAAAGAGGGGAGAAATGGATACTAATTTCTAAGATGTTAATCTGGTGATAAGTGTGATAAAGGGATATCATTCTGAGGGAGAGTATTCACTCCTTGATGTATTAAGTAAGGGGGAGCTGTGTCTCAATTACTTTCCTCCATCCATTGTTTTGTCATCATCAAAAAAGGGGAGATTGTTAATCTCAGTCTGTAGCTTTTGATGATTACGAAACAAATGGATGTTATTAATGATCTCTCAATAGACCTTTTCAAAAATGGAGCAAAACAGGTTCAAAGGTTAAGCACAAAGGATGCTGAAGCTGCTGTCAGAAGCACAACAAGACTGGATAGGACGTCCGACAACCATTGCGCAACTTCGGACGCATGAAGAACTCCACCCTCGGACGTCCGAAGATATTAAGTCACTCCTTCTAAGCTCACTGACCTCGATCGGATGCACATCATCAGAGGACCG
>NW_020864883.1:0-18810 GCF_003713205.1 Coffea eugenioides
AAATGATGTGTTTTCGGAAATCAGCAAAACTGGAAATATTTTCCGTAACTGCCCTGGCAGTGTTTTTGTTTTGGCTATAACTTTTTACTCCGATGTCAAAATCGAGTGCCGTTTGTGGTACTGGAAACTAGACATTCCCATATTTTCAACGGTATAAAATGTATGTTCTGATTCCACCTGAGTAGTCCATACCAATCTTTTGAACATGACTGTCTTGTTTCGCATCTTTGCTGGGACCTCTGTTTTGAGCAGCAATTTGGTACTCAAGTATGAGCTAGTTGTGGGCAGATTTTGAAAAATATTTCTTCTGGGAAATTGTAGCATTATGAATCTAGGTTTCAAAGCCACCAACCACGCTCAATTCCAAGTCAAATTGAGTGAGTTGTGGCCGTATTTTGAAACTGACTCGGTGATTGAAAACCCTCTCTTTGGCTAGTAAACGTCTAAATCTTGATTGGGACTTGTTGTTTCGAAATTCTTGGTGTTAATCACCTACCAAATGCACCTTGGGTGTTTCTTAGACATTACCTACACCAAGGGATCATGTTTGAGACATTTTTGTCAGCCAAAGGTTTTAAAAACGGAAAACTCATGTACAAGGCAGAATTACCTTGAAAATTTGAAAATTTTGGTGATATCGTTAACCAACTTCCCATGCGTATTTTTCCATAAATTTTGATATAGGAATATCCATCATATGATAGTATAATACTGCCAAATTTGGTGCCATTCCAAGTTCATTTCGATGCTCAAACAAAGTCCCAAAGTTTGTAATTTAAACCTGGAAATTTGCCTAACCGTCTCAATTTTTCAGCAAATTTGAACTACTATATCTTGGTGCTCGAAACTCCAATTATGGTTCTGCCTTTTGTGTTGAAAATGTTACTTGTAACTCCAAGTGAGTTTGAAATTTCAAAGGCTAGTTCGCATTGTGGAATTTTTGCCGAATTTTCAAAGTTGGTCAAAAACCAACCCAAATCTGTCTTGAATTTCCAAAACAGTAAGTTTGAGCCAAATTTTGAATGTCTTCCACTTGGAATCTTGAAGAAATGTCTTCTAGGAACTTTTAGTACTTTGGAAGTAGTTTCCAACGGTACCAAATTTTCTAATTTTGGATTTTCAGAGAGTGAGTTATGATTTTTCAAAGAATACCCTAAAATTCATGAATTTTGGCCATTTTGAAAAGAATCCGCGCGGGAAACTATTTCATAGAATCCAGCCGTGTATCCGGCCACTTCTTGACTAGATAGTTGGCTGGATTGATGGTGAGATTTGAAAAAAAAATTGAGTTCTTCACTGCCTTAAATCTGGCCAGATCTTGGCCGGATTGTGACGTGGCACTGTTCATTTCGACTTCGGTCGCTCGTTTGAAAAAATGATTTATTTTATTTCATACCTACTCACTTCCCTCCAATGATTTTAAGAATGAACATTAGATTTTCTTATGTTCTTGACCCCATTTCTAAAGCCTTGATTTACAAGGAATTTTAGGCCGTTTTCACGATATTTTCTAGATTGTACAAGTGTGCGATCTTTCGTGATAATTGGGGTTTATAAGTGATAGTTCATTATCAAATACTCAGGACCCACGAGGACCTTCAAGAGGATCCCACGGTGAACGCTTGAAACTCGAGTGACATTCCTTCTTGTTTACTTGGTGAGTGTCAAGTGCATGATTACTTGAACTCCTGTGAACTTGATACTTGCTTACTTGTTATCCATGACTTGAGATTTTGAAAATGGAGTCGAGTGTGTACTTTATAACACTCGTTCTCATTTGAAATGAATAACTCATGCTTGAAATGCTGGAATATATCAAATGCTTGAAGTTATCAAATGCTTGGATATATCAAATGCTTGAATAACATGAAATAGTATGCTATGGCTGCATGCGTCATTGGAGTGAATTTCCTCGACGCTCATATGTTACATGGGAGACGCCCAAACTCACAAGGTGACCTTGGGACTCGAGCCGGCATGGGCTTGGTCAGGAACCTCGGTGAGCCATGAGATTACATAATAAGCTTGATCTATTTGAGAGATCTCGCTTGGCATACTCGTGGAGTATCGCCCTATAAATATCGTGCGGGCCCGGTGTGGTATGTACGGTGGACGGACATGGGAAGTAAGTAGAGATCTACGGATCGGAAATACTGACCCGGTTGATGGAGAGTCATCGCAGGAAGGTATACGAATGACCCTGGCAAAGCATGTGGAATTTAGCTCCTGAGAGCTACCATATCCTTGAATTGTTTCTGTTTACATTTCATTGGAATTGTCAATTACTTGTACTTTATCCTTTGACTTGTTATTTGGGCTTGTTACTTGGACTATGTGCTTGCATGTGTGTTCTTGGCCTCACGAGTATTTTGCTCACCCTGTAGATTTGTTTTCCTTAACAGGATTGGGCATGGAATGAGACTTGGAGGAACCCTTTTGATGCACTTTTGGCTTCGGGTTTCTAATGTATTTTGGGCTAGACCTCTTATTGGTTGTACTTATGGGAACCTAATGTATGATTTGGATATTTGATGTACCTGGATGTTGTATATTTTGGGTATTGATGTAACTTTTGGGAATTTGATGTAAGAATTCAATAATCGTTTTATATATTGTTAAGTTTAGGAAGTTTTTCGCATTTTCTTACTTATCTAGTGTTGTTGAATAGTATTGTGCTAAGTTTGAACGGATATTGCCATGAGTCCTGGCAAGAGTTGGGTAGGCGTCCCGCGGATACCCTCTGATTCGCCTTAGGGAGAAGTGGGGGCGTCACAATAGAAGCAAGAGAGTAAGCTGTGTAAGTGCAGCTCTTATTTTCAAATTTTGGTTGAGACATGTCTTAGTTCTATTTGTATGATACTTATGGTATGTTCACCGTTGAATCTAATGGAAACTTGATAACTTGACTGGAGAGCAACTTGAAAAAAAAAACTGCTGGAAATCTACTTGAATGGACGAGTGAGGAAGGAGGGAACATTTCTAGTTTGTACACGACTTATGGGGCTGCAAAACTTTTAGGTTGTTGTTCAATAACCCTTATAACATATTATTTTCATATACATGTTAAGTTACGTGATAAACAAAGAGTTTTATTGAAGAAAAGCTTCCTTGGCAAACTGTTTTCTTACTAGAAAATTTTCCAGCATTGATCGTGATTCTGCCCTGTTTTTGGAATCCACTTGAACTGCATATTCGTTCATGATAAAGGCCGAACCAGGTCTTGCTCAAAACATGAAAGTTGTATAGAATTAAGTTAACTAGTTTCTTCTAAGATATCAGCGCAATCGGCGCACTGTAGCTTGTGAAATGACTAAAATATCCCTGATGCCAAATGCTCAGTTTAACTGACAGTTTTCTGGATTCTCTGAGATTTTGCTTTTTGACCTTGAAAATACAAGAACTGTGGTGTTGATGTCTTCATAGGAAATGTAGGTCTCTGTCTTAGCTTCGAAACGCCATAAAATTTACTCCAATCCGATAAGTGTAGCTTCAGTTGTGACCAAAACGCCGGAAGATGTCAAACCTGTTACTTAGCTATTTGTCTTCAAAACTAGTTTCCAGCTTTGGTCTTGGTGGTTTCATTGTTAGAATTGACTTGTAATTGGATGATTTTGATCCTAGTTGAAGAGCTGTTGTGTTAAGCTTACTTATGTCATGAATTTGGGCTGAGTTGAGAAAAAAAATGAAACCATAAATGGCTGGAAAATAGTGAAATACAAAGGGTATGCTGCCCAAATTTTCACTCAAGGGTTAGGCGAGCGAACTTGAGACTTGAGCAACGACTTGAGGTTGAACCGAACTTCATGTGTTATGGCATTCGAATTTCGTTAGTAAGTAGTAAGAGGTGTACGAGCTGAATTTGGCCAACACTCGTACCCTTAAAAAGTGAAAGTAGCGACCATTCGGAATATGTTTTCCTTGTCTTTTAGCCACTTTACGAACTTAAACGTTTTAACCGCTTCCTTACAAAAACTAAAAGAGCTAGCATGAGTTTTCTAAAAGAGCGAGCATGAGTTTTCTAGGGTGTGATAAGCAAAAATGAATACTACTTAAATGAACTTCAATTACTTGATTTTCTTTAAGCGAAACTCTTAAGTTTCGAACCCTAGTTGATTTCCAACTCTTAAATGATGTTTTATCGCAGATTTCGACTCCAAATAAGGAGTTGTACTTGAACGTGAATCTAAGAAGCACTAAGTCTTTGGTGAGTGCTTCCAAATACCTGATTGAACTTGACACTTGTTTGAAATACTGACCAATGTGATCGAATGATATTTGATTGGTATGGTCGGACAAGGGTGTACTTTATCGCACTTGCCCTAATGTGATATATTCTTGATCAGTGGTTGCCATTGATTTGATATACATGTATATGATTCACATATTGTCTGAAATTCCAGAAACCCTGAGGCTAATTAATTGAGTCGAGCCGGCAAAGGGCCTGGTCGATAAGATAATAAACCCTGGGTCTCTAGTTTGTCGAGTGGAGTGTTATCTTCTCAACTAATCGGTATACTCGAGTATTACCACTAGTGTTTATCTTGGAGTTCGGGCCCGGTAAGGGGTTTGGTTGGTGGACGGAGATTGGAGTTAAGTGGTGTACTACTGGACTAGTTGTGACAACCCCACCTCCCCCTAAGGCAAACCAAAGGGTTCGGTAGACCGCCTGCCCAGCTCTCGCCAGGACTCGATCGTTCTCTTCAAGTGAAAATATATAACCTCGAAACTAAGCGAAATAACAGTTTCCAAACTTGAAACATATACTTACATTAATATCCATCTCAAACAGAAATACAATCCCAATTATAACAAAAGCTTTAAGTTCCCAATGCATCCAACCTTATCCAAGCACTAGCGCGAGTACAATAAAAAGAAATTCAAAAAAAAACTAGACCAAGCTAGTCTGTACAGGACTCACGCCCTCGCTCGTATCTCCTGTAAGGAAAACAAAGCTAACGGAATAAACTAAAAGCCCAGTGAGGTTCCATACACATAGCCAAGTAATTAAACAAGGACATTAATCATGTAATAACAAGTAATCCAGATAACATTTACAATATAAAGCAATGATAACACATTCATTATAAGGATACATGCTCACATGGAGCCCTTCGTTCATTCATTCCACCAACCATTTCCTTATTCCTTCAGCATTAAAAATAATTTCATTTGTAAGTGAAAACCCCTCCATTGTTCTTGCCATTCATTCATTCATTTCATTTCCCCCCTACTGGACACTGGCCAGTCTCCACCAGACTTCGTGGTCATACTCGACTATACCAAACATTTTCCTAGGGTCACCAGTCGCCTGACCGAGTTTGTTTCTCGCTCGAATTGACTGGCAACGAAGGGCAAGGGCCCAGTTCAGCCAAAAGACTTACATTCATGCACAAGTAACATTTAATCATTTAATCGTTGAAAATTTCACGTTCATTTAGGTCGAGTGTGCTAAAGTACACACTCGCCTAGCAAAATTCATTTTTAGCAAATCTTGGAAACATAACGTACATCAATCACTTATTAAAGCAACAATTCAAATAGTCACAACAATTCACATAGTCATTGGAAATAGAACGTATATAGAACACTCACCTATTTAAACAAAATAACGTCCAAAGTTTCCTTCTAGATAACACTCTCAATCACCAAGAAACCCTAAGAATAACCAAGAGAAAATATTATGGTTCAACCATCCAAAGTTTAGCTGAATCAAAGAAAATCCGAATAACTACTAGTACAAGGAGATAAAAAGGCGGCTTTGGAGTAAAAAGGTAACGGTTGATCGTAAGAACATAAATGACCCCAAACCCTTTACTTCTACCAAAACCATACCTACAATAATTTACTAACTCCAAACCTAAGGTGGAAAATGAGAGTAAGGACACTTTTAGGAAAATAGGATTTTCCAGTTTTGCGCACCACCATTTCAAAAATCATATCTCAAGATTCTTAAGTCTAAAATTGATAAAATTTATACCGTCGGAAAATAGACTCAAAGGGGTACAATTTCTCAGAAGACACATTTATAAGATTTGTCGCGCCCCACTTTTTGAATGACATGAGTGGTGTGTGAGTAGTGGAATGTGAATGTGTGTAAAGGAAAATAAAAGGCCATGGGACTTTGGAAAGCGACGATTTGGCCAAATGAAATTTAAAAAGGGTTTTTAAATATAAAAACGGAGTCGCCACTTGGTATAGATTTAGGGTGTACCAAGTCACCCAAAAAGTGTTTTTTAGAGGCAAGTAGTAAAAAAACCCTTTTTAAAACGACTCCTAGTCCATGTAAACCAACGAAAAAAAAGGTTCGGGAGTCACATTTGACGAAGGGGAAGGCAAGGATAAAAATCCAAGGCACCCCTCCGACCTAGCCAAGGCTAGTTGCGTGATTTAGCCCCACCTTTCCCAATTTTTCTACCAAAAATATGTATTGCATGTTTTGGATTTGACTAGATGAATGCGAAAAGAAAGAAAAAAAAATGCAAACCTAGATCCTAAAATGTCTCTTGTAAGGTTTTTGGTCCCAACCACATGAGTTGTGGCGGCCAATAAAGGAAAACCTTATAGAGGTCAATTAATGCAAATGATGGCTAAAGTGCAAGTGTGCAGGTGTATAAAAAGGTGCACGTGTGAAATTGTATGAAAAATCCAAGTGTTTGTGTGCAAGTGTATGAAAAGGTGCATGTGTGAAATTGTATGAAAAAATCCAAGTGTTGGTGTGCAAGTGTATGAAATATAGTGATAAGTGCATATAGGTGTAATTAAGTGCAATTTTGTGAAGTAGAAATCAAAATGAACAATAAGGAAAGGAAAAGTGATGAGGAAATGTGAATTGGAAAAAAATGAGTAAGTGATAAATGAGAATGAATGAACCTAAAGGAATGCATCAGGTCGGGTATGGGAATGACTCCTAACTTTTCCGACTTCGATTTTCCCTTTGATTAGAAAGCAAAACTAGCGTGCTAAGGCTATCGAGTAGCCACACTCGCTCGTTTCCCTTATCAGAAGGGGACTCTTCAGGCAAATGTACCCTAACTAGCATGAGATGCAAGACCTAAAGTGAGGGGAAAGGGGAATCGAGGAGCATGCCAGATGATAAAACTAAGGAAAAATGCATGATATGTAGTGAACAGGCAAATAATGAAAGGTCTAGCGTTGGACTAGCCCTTCTTATGAATTCCTAATGAAATAATGAGCCACAACTAGCGTTGGACTAGTGTGGTGACGTACATTCATCCATCACACTCATTCATGGCTATGGAAAGCGAGTAGACATACCAAATACTCATAAACACGTAGCACGTAACACTTAGCATGCTCGACTAGATGCAAGAGCCTAAGAAAGCACTTAACAAATAACACATAGGCATGCAACACAAATTAAGGCCCTAATTATTACACTTGCTAACTAAAACAAAAGGGGAAGGGGAAAATGGACCAAATTTGCTCGCCAAGCCCTATCTATTACAAGCCAAGAGGTGTACACATACCCCATAATGAATAACTAAAAAAGAGAAAGGGAAAATGGACAAGAAAGCTCGCCAAACCCTATCTATTACAAGCCAAGAGGTGTACACATACCCCATAAAAGAATAACTTAACAAAAAAAAAAACAATAGTAAATGAAATAAGGGAACTAAAGAAAGGCAAGGAAAGCAATTTAGACATGCAATTCTCACTTAGCACGTTGGATCACATAGGAGAGACAAAAAAGGATAAAAGAAATTATACCTCCCTTAAAATGGAGCTCTAATGGGGTGAAGTCACTTATTTATCCTCAAAAATAAAAGAAATGGTCAAGGTACCAATTTATTTGGGAAAATTAAAGAAAACATGCAAACACGGGCTCACATGGTCATAAAGCTCTTAAATTCATGCATGAAGTTCACTTGAAACAAAGCATAGTAGTCAATTGAAGTAAACAAGTAATGAAGTTGTAAAATTAAAAGTGACCAAGGACCAAATTGAGAAAATCATTCAATTGGTTGGGTCATAGTGTAACAAGAGGAGACTTGGGGGGTCAAAGTGTAATATTTCAGAAAGCTTTCATGCATGCATACGTAAAGGGCTTCAAAATCTGCAACTAAAAAGAATGAAATCTGCTGACTTTTGCTTCCAAGCTTGCGGCAATTTTCCAGCCGCAATTCTATCCAATTCATCATGCAAAACAGATTTATCCAACACCAAGATCCTGCCTATCCAGCATCCACTAATCATGCAACTTCATTACATGACTGAATCAGGAAAGGGAGCTGATCATCAAGGGTGAAAGTAAACAGCAAAACAGCAATAGAAGGAAAGAGAGGAAGTGCCGCAAGTTTCTGCAATTTTTCCCAGCCGAGACTTTTTTACTTCATCATGCAAACCAGATTTTTGATGTAAATACACAGCTTGGACTAGATATTTTCCAACCCAACATCAACTAAGCAACAAGCTACTTAGCTTTAAACTCCAAACAAGCAAGAACAATAAAGGAGCTAATGCATTACAGAAATTCTGGACAGACATTCATGCAGAGTGACAGCAATCTGAAATCCATTTTCCAGCTCAAGCATTTCAGATGTTTAAACATTCAAACTCAACACCCAACCTTCCATTTCCTCCCTTCAAAACACAATTAAGCATGCGGCTGAAGTACAAACTCAGAGAGCAGCCACGGAAAGATCAGTAAGAGGAAAAAATGCAACAAAGTTCTCGGCAGTTTTCTCATGCTAAGCTTCACTACTTTGCCTTGACAGATTCACAAAGACAGAAAAACATCTTTTATTGCTTCTACTAGGTTCCTGAATGTTGGGTTCAATTTTCTGGTGAATTTTTGAATGCAATCCGAACATAACCAACGGCTCAAATAAACAAAAAATCTGGACTGAAGTAACTAGATTACCAAGCATTTAAGCACAAAAATTGGACGAAAAAGACCATGCAAGCATCGAAGAACAACATTCTGCAATTTTGAAGCAGAAAATTCATGTCAAGCTTCGAACCAAAGTCAGCAGACCCATCACTCAAAACCTTTAACAAACTGAACATTTTGATTAACACAACCCAGTTGCAAACACCAAACCATTAAAAATCAAACGAGGTACCCAGCGAGCAACACAGAAACAACAACCAGATTTCTGGATTTATCTTTAACAAGCTCCGCATGAGTCATCTAAATCAAGAAGCTAATCATATCACAGACCCAATCAAACATCACATAACCCTGAATCCAAATCTACAAATTATCCTAACCAAAGCAAGACCATGCAACCCCAGGTTTCGAACAAGAGGATCGGCAAGTTGAACTAGCATGGAGGAACCGGGAATGAATGGAAACAGAGAAAGTAAACAGCAATAACACACAAGAAATTCAAAGCGACGACTCAACAATGAACAAAACTGGAAGGGACCAAGACACCAATCTAGGAGAGTACCTGCCCAAGCTTTTTGAATCACAATCCGGACAGGAAATGTCGTGAACGAGCTGTTGCAATCGTCCCGTTGCGGTTTCGAACTCGTACCCTTGTCGTGAGGAAAAAAATTGCAGCTTTTCTTTTCTCTTTTTCAGATCTCTTTCTTTCTTCTCCACGGCAGCCTCTCTTTCTCTTTTGATTTGGCCTGAAGCTCTCTTCACCTTGCTTCTTCCGCAGCCTTTTCACTCAGCCCGTCGACCCAAAACTCTCCTTTCTCTCACATTTTCTTTTTCCAGATTTCTGCAGCCGTCCCCCTCTGTTTTGCTCTCCCTCTCTTGCAGGTTTTCAGCCGTCCCTTTTTCTCACGAAGCTCTCAAACTCTCAGCCGTCCACTCTCAGTCTTCCTACCCTCCTCTCACGGAAGCTCTCTTTTCGGCTACCCTAGCTATCTCTCCTCTTAGCCCGTTAACTCTCAAAAACTCTCCTGGTTTTTCTTTTGCCTTTCAGCCCCCCTTCTCTCCAAAAACTCTCGCTCAGTTTTCCCAAAACCTCTCTATCTCTCCCCCTTTGCGGCTGCTGTTTCCCTTTCTTTTTATATCCGAATCCCCAACCCTAAACAACTTTCACAAATTGCAGCTAAAGGGCTGCCTGGTCCTCATTTTACAGGTTGCGGCAAAAACGCAGATTTTTTTTTTTTTTTGGTATAATATAAATAACAATAAAAATCAAAAATAATAATTCAAACAAACTTAAACTTATATAAAAATGTATAAAATTAGCAACCAAAAGATATAAAAATAAAAACTAAGATTTTCTCCTCTTTTTTTCCATTTTCATTCATTTTTCCCCCTTTTCTTTATTTCAAGAAAACATTGAATTTAAGTTACAAACGACTAAATCATATTTTTCTTTTTCCTTTTCCTTTTTCAAGAAATTCTATGCTAAAACTAAAAACTAAAACTAAAACCTAAAAAAGCGAATAAAACTAACATGACAAATAAAAAACTAAAAATAAAAGGTAAATGAAATTACACCAAAAATTTGGTGTCTACAAGATTCAGATCACAAGTCAGTCAAATTCGAGTCTCAAATTGCTGTTTTATCCAGTAAAAAAACAGAACAGGTATGCAATTTCAGTCAACTTTGAAAAATCACCATAAATCGTACAGACAGAACCAGGGTCTAAAATTTTCACGGTTTATAAATCTATGAATCTTATTTAAAATGCAACAAACAGAACTCAATTCTGATATTTCTACAACAAGATATAGTAAATTTCCCAAAACTGCTCAAGAGTTCTTGCAAAAAATTTCAGCAGCACTTCCCTTGTTTTTCCTTTACTTTCCATGTTACAACCAACCACCAAATCTCATAACAATCAGCCAAATTTCACATATACATCATAGGCTATTAAACCCCCTTAAAATACAACCAATTGCTAGCTCCAAAACTAACCCTAATCATGCTCAAATTAGGAACCCTAAAAATTAAATTGATGCACCCCAAGCTGGAATTTCTTTAGGCAAATGAAACTAACACCAAAACACTAGATTTTTCACATATCAAAGCTAGTAAAACATGGCCAACCATTAACCATCACATGAGGCAGAAAATTCTCTAAGAAAACTTAAAATCCACACATCACCACTTCTAACCAAGAAATATTGCATAAAACTACCAAAGTGGCAACCACAAGCCACTAATTTACAACTATTAGAAGCAAAGAGAGATATTCTTAGCAAATTACCTTGGAACCTCAAGGAAAAATGGTAACTTAGTCTTTCCTCCTCCAAAATAACTCCACCAAAGCCTTTAAACTTCCTTAGTGAACACTTGTATGGAGTAGATTCAAATTTGGTTGGCTAAAACTCAAGATTTGAGCAAGTTTGGAAGCTAGAAATTGAAGAACTCTCCCTTGTTTTTCTCCTCAAGAGGGCCGGCCAAGAAGGTAAGAAATGATGAAATTTTTGGGTCAAAATTTGTTTTAGGAAAGTGAAATAATCCTAGTCAAAGTCCAACTTCTAATGAGGTGGTGACACTTGGCTCTTTGAATGTTTAAAGCTTATCTTCCTTCTCCCAAAGATTCATCTATCTAGCTAACCTTTAATCATCTCCTAGCACCTTATAAAATAATATCCCTTTTCACAAAAATCACTTAGTCAACAAAATTTTATCACACTAACCGCACTAGCGGGTCCCACATCTATAATGCACTTCAAATTTAACGTACACTAAGTTATACCATGAAAATGATTTAAAAACTGTACTTACTGATAAAATGTATAGAAAATTTAATATTTTAAAGGACAGTATAAAAATGTAGGCAAAGAGATAAAATAATACTTAGAAAATGTGAAAATTTTCGGGTTCTCACACTAGTTACCTTACTTGAAAGTTGACAGAGTGTCAACTACTATTTGATCAAACTATAGTGGACAAAAGCGACTGTATCCTTTTACTTGAAATGTTGAACACTTAATGTTTGGCCAGACGAAGTGTTATTGCTCATTTTCGTGACTTGTTATGATCGCTACTTTACTATTCTAATATTCTCACTTTTAATTAATGGTCAACTTGCTATTTGGAACCTCACTGAGTTTTAACTCACTCTGTTAGTTTTGTTTTCCTTACAGGGGGTACGAGCGAGGCGTGAGACTTGTACAGGCTAACATAGTCTAGTTTTTTTGGATTTTGCAATTGTAATCGTGCTAGCACTCGATTAGGGTTGATTGTACCTAGATTGTAAACACTTTAACATATTTGGGCGTGTATAAGCCTTGTAACTGGATTTGAGCATCAATGTATATGTTAAGTTTGGAATTGTTGTTTTATTTCTTTTCTATGATTGTAAGTTCTTTTCTCAAGTTAAGCGTGAGTGAGTCCTGGCGAGAATTGGGCAGGCGACTTGCTAAACCCTAGGGTACGCCCTAGAGGGAGGTGGCGTCGTCACATTGCAAATAGACTAAATTTGATACACTAAATCTTCCATATATTAACTATATCTCTGCCAAATTTCACTCAAAAACTCACGTGGGAAGGCAGTTAAGAAAACGACTGAAGTTTGTGAAATTTTCAAAGCAAATCTGCCAACTGAAGCTTCTCTTTCCTTTTCAAACACTTTGTATCATGAAATCAGTCCAATTTGGTTCATTTGTGAAACCAAGACCCAAGAAACATTTCATAAGGAATTGTTAGTTGGTTGACATCAAAATCTCAAAATAAAACCTCTCACAAGCAACCAAACCAGTCGGCCAGCATGAAAAGAGGGTTTTCCAGATTTGCTGCAGTTTGGGACTTGGACCATAACTCACTCAATACAGGTTGGAATTGGGAATGGTTGGTGGCGTTGAAAACTAGATTCAAAAGGCTACAACTCATCAGAACAATCATTTTGAAATTCAGTTGGCAAGTGAGAGAAAACAGAACCACTAGTTACAGCTTCTAGATTTCCCTCGGTTTGACAATGAAACAGGATAGCAGACTTTGCTCAATCACTACAGATGACTCGGTTATGACGTCCAGACAGAGAGATAAGTTCGTTCAAAGAACCCTGCCAGAGGACCACTGTTACACGTTTTCTAGATTTTGTTCTTGCCAAAATTCAATTTTTATCCAACCAATCCAAATGATTTTTGGTAGAAACTTTATACACACTACACACAACATATATACATCAGTTTTACAATCATTTGATGACCAAATATTCGAACCAAGTGCACAGAAATAACAGGGCAGAATTCGGTCAGCTTCGTACGAAAATTTCCTTCGGTTTTCCTTTCACTTTTCTAACTAATATCCGCTTGCTTAACACATAATTGCCTCAAACAACATTCATTATCACCATATCAGTCCAATATATCCATTGTGGGATTTCATAGAGCCCACTCCAACATTTAAACTCAAACCACAACAATAACCATGAAGCTACAAGCTTCCTAGCAAAAATAATCCCACAAAAGTTAAGATTAAGTGATCGGATGATTACCTCCTACACTTTGGAGTAAAATCAGAAATTTTTGGTCCCAAAAGCTCCTAAGAAAACCGGCAAGATGAGGTCCTCCACCAAGAGTAAGTGAATCTCCAAGTATTTGTGAGTTTGTGTGAAAGATTTGAGTGAAAATGGAAGCTCAAATGAGGTGAAATGAAGAGAGGCTCTTCTCCTTCTTCCCTTGGAAGCTTTCGGCCCGCAAGAATGAGAAGAGAGAGAGACAGTTGCTGATAACTAAAGCTTTCCTTGGAAGCTTGGAAACTTGGGGCCAAAGTTTGTCTCAAAAGTCAACTACCAAAAGTTTCGCCTGCGCGCGTTTCGTGTCCGTTTTCTCTCGGGTTCGTTTCACTTGTGCAGTATACCTTTAATGTACTTCCTTTAACATTATAATTATTCACTCTTAGTAGTCTAGAATAAGTTTCTTAATCTCTACTTAGCCGTTCCGGCTCGATATACGTGAATTTTCGATTCGCACGCGATAAAGCGAAATTTTATTTTTTTGAACTCATTCACCACTAATGCCTCAATTAACTTTTCTTAGCCTATTATTATTCATTCTTAATTGTCCAAGACTAATGCACTCTCGGATCGAATTTACCTCGCAAACGTGTACTCGTTATTTCTTACCAAACAAGCCTCCGAAAAATAAATTTTTCTAACGAAACTGTAGACACCAAATTTTTAAATTGTTTATTTTATTTATTTATTAATCCCATGATTTTTGTTTTAGGCATTTTTTAGCATTTTTGTAGCAGTTTAGATTATTATTACTATTATTTATTATTTTTTTTATTTTTTGCTCATTTAGTCGTTTAATTTTATTTTAAGACTTTCTAGTATTAGGATTTATCGAAAAAAAGAAGGGAGAAAATTGTTCACAAAAATATGTTTATTTTTCTTTTAAATTCAATTTTGTAGCGTTTCATTTATCTTGTTAAAATTATTTCATTACGTGTTAAAAAGGAAAAAAAAAAAGAAAAAAGGACAAGCTCACGGACCATGAGAAGCATAGGATCCTAGCCCTTTCTTCATGTTACAATTTCAGAAGAAAAAACGCACGGGAAAATTGCAGAAAAATACAGCTTAGCCCATTTCATTTTCCGCCGTTTTTCCATTGTGTTTCCTTTACCCTTGGATTACCTTGACTTCATCCTACCTGACTCTCATCTGGAATGAAGAGCGATCGGATGGCCATAAAAAGAAGGTGAAACGAGATTTAACAAGAGCCGTGAAGATCAGGGTTTAGGGGATATAAAGAGAGAGAGTTCTGGGAGATTTGGAATGGAGGTCGGCTGTGAGAAAAGGCTAGGGTTTTGAGAGAGGTAAAAAGCTGAGAGAGGGGGGGCAGGAAAAAAAATTGGAGGTGCACGGTTGAGAGAGAAAGCTAGGCAGAGGAAAAAAGAGAGACCAGAGAGCTAGAGAGGGTGACGGCGGAGGCTGAGAGAGAAAGAAAAGAAAAGGGGCAAAGAGGTAGAAAGGCATCGATAGTTTGTGGGCAAGGAAAGGGAGCGCTGCAACTAAGGGGATTCTAGTGGCGGCTGATGAAAAGGCTGGGAAAAGAAAGGAACTGAGGCTGGAGGAGGATAGAACAACGGCGGATGAAAGAATCTAGGGAACGACTGGAAAGAAAAGATAGAAAAACTGAGAGGAAGAAAAGCTTCCAGTTGCGAAGGAAGAGCTTCAAGCAAGAAAGGGCTGAACAGAGGAATCTTACTGTCATCTGCGACTGTTCTCCGAAAAATCACTACTAGACTCTATTAGAAAGTAGCTCTGTAAGATTTCTTCTAGCTTTTTCCTACGGATAGCTTTGGTTAATAAATTATGAGACCATGAGAACTATGGGTCTGTTTGATGTCTGATGAATATGTGTTGTCGTTTGGTTTGAGCCTGTGAATAAGATAAGAGTTGCAATGGTTGTTCTTCGCGTCGGTCCATAGTCTACTACCCAAAGATGTTGCCTTTATACATTGGATCTTCTCGGTTTTAACGGTAATTCGTAGCGGTCGTATGGAGTCTAATGAATGCCAAGTTCTTGTTTACAGTTTTGTTTACTTGCTGCAACTTAGTCCATTCGGTTTTGGCTACCAAGGTTTCCGTTTCCTAGTTATGCATGTTCTGTATCCATAATCTTTTGTTGGGGGCCTATGAATCAAAGCGACACTAGTTTGGAAGCTTAGGAAACATGAACCGAGCACCATCTATTTATCTTGTTCCGATGTTCTGGGTTTGCTTCCTGGAAATTTGATTTGAAGTTTTAAAAGTTTGTTCGAGAGGATTGGATTTGTTTTGGTATTATTGGTCATGCTCATTTGTCTTATGTTTCATTCCTTCACGACTGTTTTCTGGTCATCTGGATAGGCTTCCTCTTAAGAACCTAAGAATGGTTTTTTCTGGGACTGAAATTTGCATGCTGGAGTGTTGAATGTTGTGTTTACTGGCTTAAGGTCTAAACTGGATGTTTGGTAGAATGTTAGCTGTGTTGGGATGAAAACTTTTGCATGGGATTAAAAACAGCTAGGTTAAAGAATTAAACCTGGAAAATTGCAGTAAGCTTCTGATGCATGAAACCTTCAATACTTGCATCGCTACCCCTCAGTCCACTTTGTTTTCTTTGTCTGCATTTTACTGGAGATGTTTTTAAGTCTGTCCCATGTGCCCCAAGGTGCTAAAGTGAGCTCCATGTTAGATGGAATCATTTCTTGTCAAAATGCTGCACCACGCATTACAACTCATGAAGTTCGAAGCTTCTAAAGGCTGTTACACAAAATGCAGCAAGCTTTTGCAAAGTTGCAGTAAATTATAAAGTCTCCTTGTTCTTCCTTTTGAGTCTTATCGTCAAAGTTGTGTTAGTTTTGAGGTGGAAAATCCGCGAGTCTTGCTTTTGGATTTCATTTCTTTTATTCATGTCAAGATTTGGTTTTTGCTTGGGGCGAAATTTCCAGCAGATGTATGTCATTTGAGTTACGTTTTTTTTTCCTACCATTTCCTCTCCTCCCATCCCAAGTTCTCCCAGTTGAGTTGAGTCACCGAGGCTGTTGGAAATTTCTTGGGTTACTTTTGCATAGACATGTCTCGGCTAAGTGAAACAAAATGCAGCAGCTTCCCTGTTTTGTTGCAGAAACTCTTGCTGTATTTTTCCATTCTTTCTTCTTTTGTCGGGCAGACTAGAGTTTTTGTTGTCATGTGGTGATGACTGTTGTGTTCGGATTGGAATGGGTGTGTACAGAAAGGGGTGAGTTCGAAAAGCCTGAGTTTTCGATGTCTTTTCTTTCTCTTGTTCCTTTCGTTCTCTCTTGCCTTGCGTGACATTGTCCTGGAAGCTTGGTTCATCACAGTTGGGAAGTTCAGGTCATGTTCTTGATGCTAGAGGGAGGGGATTGTATCATTCTGTCAAAACGGCATGTTATTGTTGTTGTGCAAGAAGTCATGAGCGAATGAATGGCTAAAGGTTGCAGAAAGAATTGCAGAAGCTTTCTTCGTACAAGTTTGCATGGAATTTGCCTGAAAAAGGTTTCAAGAATTGCATTTCATCCCATTGGCTTTTGGTTAATGCTTCTATGGCCCAAATGAATTGAAAGAAATAATCAATTTTACCCTTTCACCATATTGTTTTCCTTTGGCATGCTTTAAATTGACTATTGGACAGAATAGGCATGAATTTGAGGATGAATTCGAAGGTTTTAAGAACCTTTTCTAGATTTTAGTTTTTTTTAATTTGGATTTCTTAGCAAAAATTTTGGGTATTTTGTGGTTTGAATGTAGCAATTGATTTTCATTTATTTTTGTGGATTTCACGATTGATTTTTTATAGGTTTCGTTTCAAGTCCTTAATTTTAATTCATTTGCTTTTGGGACCCTTAATATTTGTAATAATAATAAATTGATCCCTCAAATTGTCTTAACTCTTTTACATGGGTCTTTGTTTGTTTCAATATTGATGAACATGAGTTGTTTAGTTTATTTGAATGATTCAATTGATTCAATTTCATATTCATTTCAATCTTATGTGACTATTGGTTAATTAAAGTGGTACCTTGACATTTTTATTCTTTCGGAGGATAATAAGTAATTTCACTCCATTAGGGCACCAACTTAAGGGAGGTACACTCTATCCCTTATTTTGACTTTATTTGATCCTATTTGTCCCTATGTGACTTTACGTGCTTAATTGCATGCCTTTTGAATGTCTTTATTTTATTTATTTATTTATTCGCTTTATTTATTTTAATCTAGTATATTTATTTTGGTTCAATTTTGGTTATTGGAAAGGCATTTAAATGCCAAGATGTAGTAGTTAGGCATTCATTTATTCTTTTCCCCCTTTTAGATTGTAGTAGGCCCCCTCTCAAATATAATAGCTAGGGTTTTATTTGCTTTCTTCTTGCCTTATGTGTGTTTTGCATGCTTACGTGCTATGTGTTACCGCTTTCTTAGGGTCTTGCATCTAGATATCATGATTATGTGTTATGTGTTTATGTGACATTATGTGTTTACTCGCTTTATTATGCTTTTATGAGATTATAATTAATTAGTGACGTTATCACACTAGTCCAACGCTAGTTGTGATTCATTTCTCGATACCACACTAGTCCAACGCTAGTTGTGGTTTTCTTGTTCGATTGTTCACTAGTCCAACGCTAGTGAGAAAGTAGAAACATGGGCTAGTCCAACGCCAGACCCTTGGGAGCCCTTCGCGCGTTAGATCATGATTGTGTGACAAAAACACTTCATCTCATGCATATCTTTACTTTCTAGGGCCTCTTTCACCATGTTGCATGACACTTTTCCTTATATATGTATGCCCCTTCCCCCGTATTTTCCCTTATATGTATATTACTTGCCCCTTTGTATGATACATAATATTAGACTTGCATTTCATTTTAGAATTAGGATTAGGGTAGTGCATTTGCTTGATTAGATTAGGGAACACCCCTTGAATATGGGATATGGACGAGTTGGTTTCTAACCTTAGCACGCTCGTATTCCCTCTATTAAAAGAAAAATTGAGTCACGAACATTAGTCCCCCGTACCCGACATGGTGCATTCCTTTAAGACACGTATATTTCTATAATTATTTTATCATTTTCCTTTTCTTAGAGTCTCATATTTTTGCATTATTCGTGACTTCTCCAAAGGATCATTATTGGGCATCACAATTAATGTGATTGGCACCATTCAAGCTTTGAAGAGAAATTTTGCCCCCCGATGTCCCCCTAGGTCTAGGGTTTGCATTTATATAGTACATCCAAATGTGATAAATCATTTGGTTAAAACAAGAAAATTTTTGACTAAATCACGCAACTAGCCTTGGTTAGGTCGCAGGGGTGCCTTGGATTTTTTTCCTTGCCTTCCCCTTCGTCAAATATGACTCCCGAACCTTTCCTTTGATTTTCGTAGACTAGGAGTCGTTTAAAAGGGGTTTCTCTACT
>NW_020864884.1:0-35063 GCF_003713205.1 Coffea eugenioides
ACTAAAGCAACTAAATTCTAGCACACCACTACACCAATAGACATATACACATATAACACACCATATATTTCAAGGAGACAGATGATCAAATACACACATACATATCAAGTTAGACAGGTAATCATATACACAAATACACAAACTAGCGTCATGTAGTTACAATATAAGGGCGAATCAAAAGAAAAGACGATGTCGTCCCAGTCTAAGGTAAATAACCCCGTTCGGTCTCTCACGTCACTTTCTATTCGTACTAAACGTCCGTTGACCTCTTGTACTCATTCTAGCCATACAAAGCCTGTTCATGTTCCCAAAATGCAAATCTCACATACTTAGCATCGCCTCAACTCTAGAGTACTCGGGCACGAGAATCCGAAATAAGACAATTCACATCTCGAGCTGGCCAGTCCCAAGAGTAAACTATCTACAATCGAGATTCCTACCTGACGTACCTATTTATTATCCTCAAATATCATAAGAACCATTTGAGGCCTATAACAATTCATGATTCATAACTTATGCTCAAACGAGAACTTTGCCCTTCATACTTATTCACCACTTAGCCCAAACTCACTCCGCGCAGAGACCACGCGAACCTGGCTCTGATACCAACTGTGACAGCCCCACCTTACCCTAAGGCGAACCAAAGGGTTCGGCGGACCGCCTGCCCAGCTCTCGCCGGGACTCAGTCATACCTCAATCAAGTCCGAAATGAAACCACAAGATCAAACGAAATAACAATCCAAAACTTAAAGTGAAACTTATATACATTGCTGTCTCAAAAGGGAGTACAAACACCAAATATACGAAGGTTCTCAATCCTTCATACATCCAACCCGTGCCGAAAGATAGGGCGAGAACCATTACAAAAATCTGAAACTAGTCTAGGCCAGTCTACACCGATCTCTCGTCCTTGCTCGCCTTCCCCTGTTGAGGGAAACAAAACTAAAGGGATGAGCTAAAAGCTCAATTAAGTTCCGAACACATAATCAAACAATAAGTTTAATGCATTAACCATAAATAACCAATAATTCAAGAACATGTACAATATAAAGCGATAATCACACATTCATTAAAAGGACACGTGCTTACAGGGAGCCATTCATTCATTCATTCTCCTTTCATTCCCTTATTTCTCCAATCATTTGAAAATGCATTTTGATAAGTAAAACCCCTCATTTGCATTGACAATCGTTCATTCATTTCATTCACCCCCTCCTGGACGATGGCCAGGCTCCACCAGACTACAAGGTAATACTCGAGTATACCAATCATTCACCCAGGGTTACCAAATCGCCCGACCGAGTCCGCTTCTGGCTCGAGTCGATCGGTAACGAAGGGCAGAGCCCAGTTCAGCCATCAGGCTTACATTCATGCACATATAATCATTCAATCATTGTAAATTTTACATTCATTTAGGTCGAGTGCGATAAAGTACACACTTGCCTAGAAAACTCTTTTTAAGCAATCATTGAAAACATCTAACATGTTACCATTCATTCATAACAAGTCATATAATCAAGAACAAGCCACATAGTCAATGAAATTATAACAAACAAGGAACACTCACCTATTAAGGCGAAATAACGTCCAGAATATCTTTTCGGGTAACACTCTCAATCACCGATGAACCCTAAGGTTAATCAAGAGAAAATGTTACAGTTCCTCCAGCAAAAGTTAGGTGAATCGAAGACAATTCAAATACTACTAGTAGAAAGTATAAATATGATTTTGGAAGTGAAAAGAGTACATTTAAACCAAAGGACATGAGCAAAATATTTGGAAAACTTATGCTCGCTCGTAAAACTTTGAAATATCCATTTGAGTCGAAGAAATGAAGAAAACGTATTTCTATTAGTCGTAAATTTCATTTTTCCAAGTGTACAAGTTTCAGCCAGATTCGAACTTATATACCTCGATAAAAGAAGACGCAAATATCCTAGATGGTTCATATGATATTCGTTCTCAAATCGTTACCTAATCCTCGAGTGTAAATTTGGGCAGCACGCCCTTTGTATTTACCTGTTTTCCAGCCATTTATGGCTTCATTATTTTCCTCAATCAATCCCAAAGTCATACACAATATAAATTCATCACAACAGCCGTTCAATAGGTTCAAAGTCATTCAAGTACAAGATTTAGCTGGGAAAATGACCGGAAATGAGCTTTAAGCTAAGAAACCAAAAAGGCAGATTCACCGCTACTTAGCGTATCGGACATAACCGAAACTACGCTTATTGGATTGAAGTGAAAGTTATACCGTTTCGAAGCTAAGACAGAGGGCTTTAACTTTGATGAAGACTACTTAGTCCAGTTCTCACCCTAACTAGGTCAAATTTATCAAAACAACCCCAGATTTTCCAGTTCGAAGCTCACTGTGAAATTCAACTAGCAGTCCTGATTCATTCAATCATATCTCAGTACACACAACTCCGATTCAGGTAACTCCAAAGCCATTTGAAAGCTAAGATATAAGGCTATAATTCTTAAGAAGACATCAACAACCAATTCGGTAATATTCCTAGTCAAACTAACCACTTACAGAGGCTGATTATCATTTTTGACAGAAACTGGGTAGCAGGGGCAATTTTGTCATTTCACAAGATACCCTGCTCCGATTGAGCTCAAAATTTACAGGCATACTCTGCACTCAATTATCTACAACTTCCATGTTTTGTGCTAAGGCTAATTCAGCTCCCAACATGTTCTAAATTTCAGACTAATTTCGGACAGAAATCTTGACAGAAAAGCAATACTTGAAGTTCATTTAAATTCCACCCAATCAAACGAATTTCCAGCCATTCAAATCAGTTCCTAGCTAGTTAGATTCAACTTCCAATCATCAATCATAAGTTGTACCACAAGAATCAAGAGTTAGGGAACTGGTTTACCTCAAATCCTTAATCATAACCCTAGCTGGCCGATTCTCTTGAAGCATGAAACACAGAAATTCACCCAACAATTCATCATATATCACAAGCTTGGTCATCAATTCACCAAAAGAAACAAAATCAGTACAAGTTCATGAGCCAAACCAACGACCAGCTTTGGTGACAGAAACTTACTTGAGGAGATGTATCCTTCAGCTCCAACTCTCCAACAAAGTTCCCTTGGTTGGTTGCAAGCAAGGTTGGATGAATAACCCCAATGATTCTCTTTCTTTCTTTCTTTTTTTCCTTCTTTCTTTCTTCTCCTAGCTCACTCGATGCTGCCCTTCTTCTTCTCCAAGCTCACGGCAGCTTGTTCTTGGTGTTGGCTTTGTTTGTTTTGTCTTATGTCCTACTAACTTAATAGCTAAGTCTATTAATAGCAAAGCAAAACAAGAGATGGGTCATGGGCTTGGGTAATTAATGGGTTTATGGCTTAGGCTTCTAATGAAATTAAAACTTAAAGGCCTAACACTAAAACTCTACTTGATCCAATGTAATTAACCCATTGGTTTACTAACTTAATATCCACTTAATGCACTAACTTAGTTTAATTAAAACTTAAGCACACTAACCCAAGGTACTAATCACTCGAACCCCCGTACTAAACATGCATGCGTGCACATACAATCACGAAAATATTAATTGGTTGATTTTAATTTAAACTTAAAGGTCTAGTTTTGAAAGTAGGATTTTAATGATTCAATTAAATTTTTCACTTTTGGTATGTAAAATATACTTTGAAAATTAAAACACATGGTAAAATACATTTTTCACACAATAGCTACTATAATTATCCATATTTAATTTATTTGAGAAAATTAGGAATCCTGGATCTCACGTCCATAATGCACCTCAAACTTAACATGTACGCACTTATATTAGAAAAAAAAATGATGTAAAAACGATACTCACTTATAAAATCTCTGAAAATTAAATGATTAATTGATTTAAAGTAAGGAAAATGCACGCGGAAAAATAAAATAGAATAAAATAAAATAAAACAAGGAGAATTTTACTGGTCCTCACACTCTCTCCTCCTTAAGAAATTTCGTCCTCGAAATTTTTACCTTCCGTTGCCTCAGATGACCTCGGAGCTTGTTGCTGGTCTACGGCATATACCTGTGCTGGTACTTTTGTTCGGTTTCCTCTTTCATTCACTTGTTTTGATTTAGTTCCATCCAGTGGTTGGGTACTAGTCTCTCGTGACTGTTTCCTCGGGCAGTTATTAACTTGATGATCACCACCTCCATAGATCAAACACTTCCGCCCTTTCCTCCAACAATCACTCTCAGTGTGATTGGCCTTTCCACAGTAGCCACAAGTCAAGGAAGAAACCACTTGTTGGCTTTTTTGAAAAATCTCCCCATGGCCTACTTGACTTCCTTTTGTAGATCGTTCATCTAACGCCCGTAATGTCCATGGTGGGCGGGGTAAGGAATTCACTTTTTGCACTTTAGGAGGTGCTATCGTTTCACTAAACTCCTTCCAATACACTACCCGATGCACCCCTTTTTCGGTTTGGGAGGCTTTTACCTGTGCCTTTGCATCCTCAATTCTTTGAGCCTTCTCAAGAGCCTCCGTAAAAGTATTCACTTGCACCGCCGCTAATGCTTCCTGGATTTCCAAATTCAATCCCTGTATGAACCGTCTTGCTCTTCGTCGTTCCGTGGCTACCTGTTCAGAAGCAAATTTGGATAGTTTCGTAAATTTTGTTTCATATTCAGCCACACTTAGCGTTCCCTAGCGTAGCCCAATAAACTCCTCCTCCCTCCTTTCTTGGACTAAAGGTGGGAGGTATTTCTCATTAAATTCTCTTATGAAATTCGCCCATGTCCAGACAGTCTGTTCTCTTTCCCACTTTGCTTTAATCACATTCCACTATGCTCGGGGCGGTCCTTCAAATTAAAACACCGCAAAGTTCACTTGTCTTTGCTCAATGTAATTTAAAGCCGCAAAGATGTTGATCATGGCCTCCAGCCACTGTTCAGCTATGTCCGGATCAGGCTCTCCAAGGAATTTCGGAGGTACAAATTTTTGAAACTTCTCAAGAGCCCGATCTTCTCCTATTTCAGGGTTTTGGGGTTGATTCACAGGTATTTGACCTTTTGGTCCACCAACCTTGCTAAAATGTTTGTCATTTGTTGAATTGCCGTCGCCATTTGGTCTCCGGCTTCAACCCTCGGTCCTTGTTCTCGTTCAACTGTTGTTTCCCTTTCTTCTCTTGGCTCTTGGGCTCGCTTAGTCCCACGGCCACGACCACGTCCGCGACTACGTCTTCCCTTCATACCCTTCTTTCTCTCTATCTCTCTCTCTTTTCCAAAAGGAAATTTAATGAATAAACGCAGTAAGTTAACTAAAGCAACTAAATTCTAGCACACCACTACACCAATAGACATATACACATATAACACACCATATATATCAAGGAGACAGATGATCAAATACACACATACATATCAAGTTAGACAGGTAATCATATACACAAATACACAAACTAGCGTCATGTAGTTACAATATAAGGGCGAATCAAAAGAAAAGACGATGTCGTCCCAGTCTAAGGTAAATAACCCCGTTCGGTCTCTCACGTCACTTTCTATTCGTACTAAACGTCCGTTGACCTCTTGTACTCATTCTAGCCAAACAAAGCCTGTTCATGTTCCCAAAATGCAAATCTGCATCGCCTCAATCTAGCAGCATCGCCTCAACTCTAGAGTACTCGGGCACGAGAATCCGAAATAAGACAATTCACATCTCGAGCTGGCCAGTCCCAAGAGTAAACTATCTACAATCGAGATTCCTACCTGACGTACCTATTTATTATCCTCAAATATCATAAGAACCATTTGAGGCCTATAACAATTCATGATTCATAACTTATGCTCAAACGAGCACTTTGCCCTTCATACTTATTCACCACTTAGCCCAAACTCACTCCGCGCAGAGACCACGCGAACCTGGCTCTGATACCAACTGTGACAGCCCCACCTTACCCTAAGGCGAACCAAAGGGTTCGGCGGACCGCCTGCCCAGCTCTCGCCGGGACTCAGTCATACCTCAATCAAGTCCGAAATAAAACCACAAGATCAAACGAAATAACAATCCAAAACTTAAAGTGAAACTTATATACATTGCTGTCTCAAAAGGGAGTACAAACACCAAATATACGAAGGTTCTCAATCCTTCATACATCCAGCCCGTGCCGAAAGGTAGGGCGAGAACCATTACAAAAATCTGAAACTAGTCTAGGCCAGTCTACACCGATCTCTCGTCCTTGCTCGCCTTCCCCTGTTAAGGAAAACAAAACTAAAGGGATGAGCTAAAAGCTCAATTAAGTTCCGAACACATAATCAAACAATAAGTTTAATGCATTAACCATAAATAACCAATAATTCAAGAACATGTACAATATAAAGCGATAATCACACATTCATTAAAAGGACACGTGCTTACAGGGAGCCATTCATTCATTCATTCTCCTTTCATTCCCTTATTTCTCCAATCATTTGAAAATGCATTTTGATAAGTAAAACCCCTCATTTGCATTGACAATCGTTCATTCATTTCATTCACCCCCTCCTGGACGATGGCCAGGCTCCACCAGACTACAAGGTAATACTCGAGTATACCAATCATTCACCCAGGGTTACCAAATCGCCCGACCGAGTCCGCTTCTGGCTCGAGTCGATCGGTAACGAAGGGCAGAGCCCAGTTCAGCCATCAGGCTTACATTCATGCACATATAATCATTCAAACATTGTAAATTTCACATTCATTTAGGTCGAGTGCGATAAAGTACACACTCGCCTAGAAAACTCTTTTTAAGCAATCATTGAAAACATCTAACATGTTACCATTCATTCATAACAAGTCATATAATCAAGAACAAGCCACATAGTCAATGAAATTATAACAAACAAGGAACACTCACCTATTAAGGCGAAATAACGTCCAGAATATCTTTTCGGGTAACACTCTCAATCACCGATGAACCCTAAGGTTAATCAAGAGAAAATATTACAGTTCCTCCAGCAAAAGTTAGGTGAATCGAAGACAATTCAAATACTACTAGTACAAAGTATAAATATGATTTTGGAAGTGAAAAGAGTACATTTAAACCAAAGGACATGAGCAAAATATTTGGAAAACTTATGCTCGCTCGTAAAACTTTGAAATATCCATTTGAGTCGAAGAAATGAAGAAAACGTATTTCTATTAGTCGTAAATTTCATTTTTCCAAGTGTACAAGTTTCGGCCAGATTCGAACTTATATACCTCGATAAAAGAAGACGCAAATATCCTAGATGGTTCATATGATATTCGTTCTCAAATCGTTACCTAATCCTCGAGTGTAAATTTGGGCAGCACGCCCTTTGTATTTACCTATTTTCCAGCCATTTATGGCTTCATTATTTTCCTCAATCAATCCCAAAGTCATACACAATATAAATTCATCACAACAGCCGTTCAATAGGCTCAAAGTCATTCAAGTACAAGATTTAGCTAGGAAAATGACCGGAAATGAGCTTTAAGCTAAGAAACCAAAAAGGCAGATTCACCGCTACTTAGCGTATCGGACATAACCGAAACTACGCTTATTGGATTGAAGTGAAAGTTATACCGTTTCGAAGCTAAGACAGAGGGCTTTAACTTTGATGAAGACTACTTAGTCCAGTTCTCACCCTAACTAGGTCAAATTTATCAAAACAACCCCAGATTTTCCAGTTCGAAGCTCACTGTGAAATTCAACTAGCAGTCCTGATTCATTCAATCATATCTCAGTACACACAACTCCGATTCAGGTAACTCCAAAGCCATTTGAAAGCTAAGATATAAGGCTATAATTCTTAAGAAGACATCAACAACCAATTCGGTAATATTCCTAGTCAAACTAACCACTTACAGAGGCTGATTATCATTTTTGACAGAAACTGGGTAGCAGGGGCAATTTTGTCATTTCACAAGATACCCTGCTCCGATTGAGCTCAAAATTTGCAGGCATACTCTGCACTCAATTATCTACAACTTCCATGTTTTGTGCTAAGGCTAATTCAGCTCCCAACATGTTCTAAATTTCAGACTAATTTCGGACAGAAATCTTGACAGAAAAGCAATACTTGAAGTTCATTTAAATTCCACCCAATCAAACGAATTTCCAGCCATTCAAATCAGTTCCTAGCTAGTTAGATTCAACTTCCAATCATCAATCATAAGTTGTACCACAAGAATCAAGAGTTAGGGAACTGGTTTACCTCAAATCCTTAATCATAACCCTAGCTGGCCGATTCTCTTGAAGCATGAAACACCGAAATTCACCCAACAATTCATCATATATCACAAGCTTGGTCATCAATTCACCAAAAGAAACAAAATCAGTACAAGTTCATGAGCCAAACCAACGACCAGCTTTGGTGACTGAAACTTACTTGAGGAGATGTATCCTTGAGCTCCAACTCTCCAACAAAGTTCCCTTGGTTGGTTGCAAGCAAGGTTGGATGAATAACCCCAATGATTCTCTTTCTTTCTTTCTTTTTTTCCTTCTTTCTTTCTTCTCCTAGCTCACTCGATGCTGCCCTTCTTCTTCTCCAAGCTCACGGCAGCTTGTTCTTGGTGTTGGCTTTGTTTGTTTTGTCTTATGTCCTACTAACTTAATAGCTAAGTCTATTAATAGCAAAGCAAAACAAGAGATGGGTCATGGGCTTGGGTAATTAATGGGTTTATGGCTTAGGCTTCTAATGAAATTAAAACTTAAAGGCCTAACACTAAAACTCTACTTGATCCAATGTAATTAACCCATTGGTTTACTAACTTAATATCCACTTAATGCACTAACTTAGTTTAATTAAAACTTAAGCACACTAACCCAACCCCCGTACTAAACATGCATGCGTGCACATACAATCACGAAAATATTAATTGGTTGAATTTAATTTAAACTTAAAAGTCTAGTTTTGAAAGTAGGATTTTAATGATTCAATTAAATTTTTCACTTTTGGTATGTAAAATACACTTTGAAAATTAAAACACATGGTAAAATACATTTTTCACACAATAGCTACTATAATTATCCATATTTAATTTATTTGAGAAAATTAGGAATCCAGGATCTCACATCCATAATGCACCTCAAACTTAACATGTACGCACTTATATTAGAAAAAAAATGATGTAAAAACGATACTCACTTATAAAATCTCTGAAAATTAAATCATTAATTGATTTAAAGTAAGGAAAATGCACGCGGAAAAATAAAATAGAATAAAATAAAATAAAACAAGGAGAATTTTACTGGTCCTCACACTCTCTCCTCCTTAAGAAATTTCGTCCTCGAAATTTTTACCTTCCGTTGCCTCAGATGACCTCGGAGCTTGTTGCTGGTCTACGGCATATACCTGTGCTGGTACTTTTGTTCGGTTTCCTCTTTCATTCACTTGTTGTGATTTAGTTCCATCCAGTGGTTGGGTACTAGTCTCTCGTGACTGTTTCCTCGGGCAGTTATTAACTTGATGATCACCACCTCCACAGATCAAACACTTCCGCCCTTTCCTCCAACAATCACTCTCAGTGTGATTGGCCTTTCCACAGTAGCCACAAGTCAAGGAAGAAACCACTTGTTGGCTTTTTTGAAAAATCTCCCCATGGCCTACTTGACTTCCTTTTGTAGATCGTTCATCTAACGCCCCTAATGTCCATGGTGGGCGGGGTAAGGAATTCACTTTTTGCACTTTAGGAGGTGCTATCGTTTCACTAAACTCTTCCAATACACTACCCGATGCACCCCTTTTCCAGGTTTGGGAGGCTTTTACCTGTGCCTTTGCATCCTCAATTCTTTGAGCCTTCTCAAGAGCCTCCGTAAAAGTATTCACTTGCACCGCCGCTAATGCTTCTTGGATTTCCAAATTCAATCCCTGTATGAACCGTCTTGCTCTTCGTCGTTCCGTGGCTACCTGTTCAGAAGCAAATTTGGATAGTTTCGTAAATTTTGTTTCATATTCAGCCACACTTAGCGTTCCCTGACGTAGCCCAATAAACTCCTCCTCCCTCCTTTCTTGGACTAAAGGTGGGAGGTATTTCTCATTAAATTCTCTTATGAAATTCGCCCATGTCCAGACAGTCTGTTCTCTTTCCCACTTTGCTTTAATCACATTCCACCATGCTCGGGCCGGTCCTTCAAATTAAAACACCGCAAAGTTCACTTGTCTTTGCTCAATGTAATTTAAAGCCGCAAAGATGTTGATCAAGGCCTCCAGCCACTGTTCAGCTATGTCCGGATCAGGCTCTCCAAGGAATTTCGGAGGTACAAATTTTTGAAACTTCTCAAGAGCCCGATCTTCTCCTATTTCAGGGTTTTGGGGTTGATTCACAGGTATTTGACCTTTTGGTCCACCAACCTTGCTAAAATGTTTGTCATTTGTTGAATTGCCGTCGCGGCTTCAACCCTCGGTCCTTGTTCTCGTTCAACTGTTGTTTCCCTTTCTTCTCTTGGCTCTTGGGCTCGCTTAGTCCCACGGCCACGACCACGTCCGCGACTACGTCTTCCCTTCATACCCTTCTTTCTCTCTATCTCTCTCTCTTTTCCAAAAGGAAATTTAATGAATAAACGCAGTAAGTTAACTAAAGCAACTAAATTCTAGCACACCACTACACCAATAGACATATACACATATAACACACCATATATATCAAGGAGACAGATGATCAAATACACACATACATATCAAGTTAGACAGGTAATCATATACACAAATACACAAACTAGCGTCATGTAGTTACAATATAAGGGCGAATCAAAAGAAAAGACGATGTCGTCCCAGTCTAAGGTAAATAACCCCGTTCGGTCTCTCACGTCACTTTCTATTCGTACTAAACGTCCGTTGACCTCTTGTACTCATTCTAGCCAAACAAAGCCTGTTCATGTTCCCAAAATGCAAATCTCACATACTTAGCATCGCCTCAACTCTAGAGTACTCGGGCACGAGAATCCGAAATAAGACAATTCACATCTCGAGCTGGCCAGTCCCAAGAGTAAACTATCTACAATCGAGATTCCTACCTGACGTACCTATTTATTATCCTCAAATATCATAAGAACCATTTGAGGCCTATAACAATTCATGATTCATAACTTATGCTCAAACGAGAACTTTGCCCTTCATACTTATTCACCACTTAGCCCAAACTCACTCCGCGCAGAGACCACGCGAACCTGGCTCTGATACCAACTGTGACAGCCCCACCTTACCCTAAGGCGAACCAAAGGGTTCGGCGGACCGCCTGCCCAGCTCTCGCCGGGACTCAGTCATACCTCAATCAAGTCCGAAATAAAACCACAAGATCAAACGAAATAACAATCCAAAACTTAAAGTGAAACTTATATACATTGCTGTCTCAAAAGGGAGTACAAACACCAAATATACGAAGGTTCTCAATCCTTCATACATCCAACCCGTGCCGAAAGGTAGGGCGAGAACCATTACAAAAATCTGAAACTAGTCTAGGCCAGTCTACACCGATCTCTCGTCCTTGCTCGCCTTCCCCTGTTAAGGAAAACAAAACTAAAGGGATGAGCTAAAAGCTCAATTAAGTTCCGAACACATAATCAAACAATAAGTTTAATGCATTAACCATAAATAACCAATAATTCAAGAACATGTACAATATAAAGCGATAATCACACATTCATTAAAAGGACACGTGCTTACAGGGAGCCATTCATTCATTCATTCCCTTTCATTCCCTTATTTCTCCAATCATTTGAAAATGCATTTTGATAAGTAAAACCCCTCATTTGCATTGACAATCGTTCATTCATTTCATTCACCCCCTCCTGGACGATGGCCAGGCTCCACCAGACTACAAGGTAATACTCGAGTATACCAATCATTCACCCAGGGTTACCAAATCGCCCGACCGAGTCCGCTTCTGGCTCGAGTCGATCGGTAACGAAGGGCAGAGCCCAGTTCAGCCATCAGGCTTACATTCATGCACATATAATCATTCAAACATTGTAAATTTCACATTCATTTAGGTCGAGTGCGATAAAGTACACACTCGCCTAGAAAACTCTTTTTAAGCAATCATTGAAAACATCTAACATGTTACCATTCATTCATAACAAGTCATATAATCAAGAACAAGCCACATAGTCAATGAAATTATAACAAACAAGGAACACTCACCTATTAAGGCGAAATAACGTCCAGAATATCTTTTCGGGTAACACTCTCAATCACCGATGAACCCTAAGGTTAATCAAGAGAAAATATTACAGTTCCTCCAGCAAAAGTTAGGTGAATCGAAGACAATTCAAATACTACTAGTACAAAGTATAAATATGATTTTGGAAGTGAAAAGAGTACATTTAAACCAAAGGACATGAGCAAAATATTTGGAAAACTTATGCTCGCTCGTAAAACTTTGAAATATCCATTTGAGTCGAAGAAATGAAGAAAACGTATTTCTATTAGTCGTAAATTTCATTTTTCCAAGTGTACAAGTTTCGGCCAGATTCGAACTTATATACCTCGATAAAAGAAGACGCAAATATCCTAGATGGTTCATATGATATTCGTTCTCAAATCGTTACCTAATCCTCGAGTGTAAATTTGGGCAGCACGCCCTTTGTATTTACCTATTTTCCAGCCATTTATGGCTTCATTATTTTCCTCAATCAATCCCAAAGTCATACACAATATAAATTCATCACAACAGCCGTTCAATAGGCTCAAAGTCATTCAAGTACAAGATTTAGCTAGGAAAATGACCGGAAATGAGCTTTAAGCTAAGAAACCAAAAAGGCAGATTCACCGCTACTTAGCGTATCGGACATAACCGAAACTACGCTTATTGGATTGAAGTGAAAGTTATACCGTTTCGAAGCTAAGACAGAGGGCTTTAACTTTGATGAAGACTACTTAGTCCAGTTCTCACCCTAACTAGGTCAAATTTATCAAAACAACCCCAGATTTTCCAGTTCGAAGCTCACTGTGAAATTCAACTAGCAGTCCTGATTCATTCAATCATATCTCAGTACACACAACTCCGATTCAGGTAACTCCAAAGCCATTTGAAAGCTAAGATATAAGGCTATAATTCTTAAGAAGACATCAACAACCAATTCGGTAATATTCCTAGTCAAACTAACCACTTACAGAGGCTGATTATCATTTTTGACAGAAACTGGGTAGCAGGGGCAATTTTGTCATTTCACAAGATACCCTGCTCCGATTGAGCTCAAAATTTGCAGGCATACTCTGCACTCAATTATCTACAACTTCCATGTTTTGTGCTAAGGCTAATTCAGCTCCCAACATGTTCTAAATTTCAGACTAATTTCGGACAGAAATCTTGACAGAAAAGCAATACTTGAAGTTCATTTAAATTCCACCCAATCAAACGAATTTCCAGCCATTCAAATCAGTTCCTAGCTAGTTAGATTCAACTTCCAATCATCAATCATAAGTTGTACCACAAGAATCAAGAGTTAGGAAACTGGTTTACCTCAAATCCTTAATCATAACCCTAGCTGGCCGATTCTCTTGAAGCATGAAACACAGAAATTCACCCAACAATTCATCATATATCACAAGCTTGGTCATCAATTCACCAAAAGAAACAAAATCAGTACAAGTTCATGAGCCAAACCAACGACCAGCTTTGGTGACTGAAACTTACTTGAGGAGATGTATCCTTGAGCTCCAACTCTCCAACAAAGTTCCCTTGGTTGGTTGCAAGCAAGGTTGGATGAATAACCCCAATGATTCTCTTTCTTTCTTTCTTTTTTTCCTTCTTTCTTTCTTCTCCTAGCTCACTCGATGCTGCCCTTCTTCTTCTCCAAGCTCACGGCAGCTTGTTCTTGGTGTTGGCTTTGTTTGTTTTGTCTTATGTCCTACTAACTTAATAGCTAAGTCTATTAATAGCAAAGCAAAACAAGAGATGGGTCATGGGCTTGGGTAATTAATGGGTTTATGGCTTAGGCTTCTAATGAAATTAAAACTTAAAGGCCTAACACTAAAACTCTACTTGATCCAATGTAATTAACCCATTGGTTTACTAACTTAATATCCACTTAATGCACTAACTTAGTTTAATTAAAACTTAAGCACACTAACCCAACCCCCGTACTAAACATGCATGCGTGCACATACAATCACGAAAATATTAATTGGTTGAATTTAATTTAAACTTAAAAGTCTAGTTTTGAAAGTAGGATTTTAATGATTCAATTAAATTTTTCACTTTTGGTATGTAAAATACACTTTGAAAATTAAAACACATGGTAAAATACATTTTTCACACAATAGCTACTATAATTATCCATATTTAATTTATTTGAGAAAATTAGGAATCCAGGATCTCACATCCATAATGCACCTCAAACTTAACATGTACGCACTTATATTAGAAAAAAAATGATGTAAAAACGATACTCACTTATAAAATCTCTGAAAATTAAATGATTAATTGATTTAAAGTAAGGAAAATGCACGCGGAAAAATAAAATAGAATAAAATAAAATAAAACAAGGAGAATTTTACTGGTCCTCACACTCTCTCCTCCTTAAGAAATTTCGTCCTCGAAATTTTTACCTTCCGTTGCCTCAGATGACCTCGGAGCTTGTTGCTGGTCTACGGCATATACCTGTGCTGGTACTTTTGTTCGGTTTCCTCTTTCATTCACTTGTTGTGATTTAGTTCCATCCAGTGGTTGGGTACTAGTCTCTCGTGACTGTTTCCTCGGGCAGTTATTAACTTGATGATCACCACCTCCACAGATCAAACACTTCCGCCCTTTCCTCCAACAATCACTCTCAGTGTGATTGGCCTTTCCACAGTAGCCACAAGTCAAGGAAGAAACCACTTGTTGGCTTTTTTGAAAAATCTCCCCATGGCCTACTTGACTTCCTTTTGTAGATCGTTCATCTAACGCCCCTAATGTCCATGGTGGGCGGGGTAAGGAATTCACTTTTTGCACTTTAGGAGGTGCTATCGTTTCACTAAACTCTTCCAATACACTACCCGATGCACCCCTTTTTCGGGTTTGGGAGGCTTTTACCTGTGCCTTTGCATCCTCAATTCTTTGAGCCTTCTCAAGAGCCTCCGTAAAAGTATTCACTTGCACCGCCGCTAATGCTTCTTGGATTTCCAAATTCAATCCCTGTATGAACCGTCTTGCTCTTCGTCGTTCCGTGGCTACCTGTTCAGAAGCAAATTTGGATAGTTTCGTAAATTTTGTTTCATATTCAGCCACACTTAGCGTTCCCTAGACGTAGCCCAATAAACTCCTCCTCCCTCCTTTCTTGGACTAAAGGTGGGAGGTATTTCTCATTAAATTCTCTTATGAAATTCGCCCATGTCCAGACAGTCTGTTCTCTTTCCCACTTTGCTTTAATCACATTCCACCATGCTCGGGCCGGTCCTTCAAATTAAAACACCGCAAAGTTCACTTGTCTTTGCTCAATGTAATTTAAAGCCGCAAAGATGTTGATCATGGCCTCCAGCCACTGTTCAGCTATGTCCGGATCAGGCTCTCCAAGGAATTTCGGAGGTACAAATTTTTGAAACTTCTCAAGAGCCCGATCTTCTCCTATTTCAGGGTTTTGGGGTTGATTCACAGGTATTTGACCTTTTGGTCCACCAACCTTGCTAAAATGTTTGTCATTTGTTGAATTGCCGTCGCCATTTGGTCCCCGGCTTCAACCCTCGGTCCTTGTTCTCGTTCAACTGTTGTTTCCCTTTCTTCTCTTGGCTCTTGGGCTCGCTTAGTCCCACGGCCACGACCACGTCCGCGACTACGTCTTCCCTTCATACCCTTCTTTCTCTCTATCTCTCTCTCTTTTCCAAAAGGAAATTTAATGAATAAACGCAGTAAGTTAACTAAAGCAACTAAATTCTAGCACACCACTACACCAATAGACATATACACATATAACACACCATATATATCAAGGAGACAGATGATCAAATACACACATACATATCAAGTTAGACAGGTAATCATATACACAAATACACAAACTAGCGTCATGTAGTTACAATATAAGGGCGAATCAAAAGAAAAGACGATGTCGTCCCAGTCTAAGGTAAATAACCCCGTTCGGTCTCTCACGTCACTTTCTATTCGTACTAAACGTCCGTTGACCTCTTGTACTCATTCTAGCCAAACAAAGCCTGTTCATGTTCCCAAAATGCAAATCTCACATACTTAGCATCGCCTCAACTCTAGAGTACTCGGGCACGAGAATCCGAAATAAGACAATTCACATCTCGAGCTGGCCAGTCCCAAGAGTAAACTATCTACAATCGAGATTCCTACCTGACGTACCTATTTATTATCCTCAAATATCATAAGAACCATTTGAGGCCTATAACAATTCATGATTCATAACTTATGCTCAAACGAGCACTTTGCCCTTCATACTTATTCACCACTTAGCCCAAACTCACTCCGCGCAGAGACCACGCGAACCTGGCTCTGATACCAACTGTGACAGCCCCACCTTACCCTAAGGCGAACCAAAGGGTTCGGCGGACCGCCTGCCCAGCTCTCGCCGGGACTCAGTCATACCTCAATCAAGTCCGAAATAAAACCACAAGATCAAACGAAATAACAATCCAAAACTTAAAGTGAAACTTATATACATTGCTGTCTCAAAAGGGAGTACAAACACCAAATATACGAAGGTTCTCAATCCTTCATACATCCAGCCCGTGCCGAAAGGTAGGGCGAGAACCATTACAAAAATCTGAAACTAGTCTAGGCCAGTCTACACCGATCTCTCGTCCTTGCTCGCCTTCCCCTGTTAAGGAAAACAAAACTAAAGGGATGAGCTAAAAGCTCAATTAAGTTCCGAACACATAATCAAACAATAAGTTTAATGCATTAACCATAAATAACCAATAATTCAAGAACATGTACAATATAAAGCGATAATCACACATTCATTAAAAGGACACGTGCTTACAGGGAGCCATTCATTCATTCATTCTCCTTTCATTCCCTTATTTCTCCAATCATTTGAAAATGCATTTTGATAAGTAAAACCCCTCATTTGCATTGACAATCGTTCATTCATTTCATTCACCCCCTCCTGGACGATGGCCAGGCTCCACCAGACTACAAGGTAATACTCGAGTATACCAATCATTCACCCAGGGTTACCAAATCGCCCGACCGAGTCCGCTTCTGGCTCGAGTCGATCGGTAACGAAGGGCAGAGCCCAGTTCAGCCATCAGGCTTACATTCATGCACATATAATCATTCAAACATTGTAAATTTCACATTCATTTAGGTCGAGTGCGATAAAGTACACACTCGCCTAGAAAACTCTTTTTAAGCAATCATTGAAAACATCTAACATGTTACCATTCATTCATAACAAGTCATATAATCAAGAACAAGCCACATAGTCAATGAAATTATAACAAACAAGGAACACTCACCTATTAAGGCGAAATAACGTCCAGAATATCTTTTCGGGTAACACTCTCAATCACCGATGAACCCTAAGGTTAATCAAGAGAAAATATTACAGTTCCTCCAGCAAAAGTTAGGTGAATCGAAGACAATTCAAATACTACTAGTACAAAGTATAAATATGATTTTGGAAGTGAAAAGAGTACATTTAAACCAAAGGACATGAGCAAAATATTTGGAAAACTTATGCTCGCTCGTAAAACTTTGAAATATCCATTTGAGTCGAAGAAATGAAGAAAACGTATTTCTATTAGTCGTAAATTTCATTTTTCCAAGTGTACAAGTTTCGGCCAGATTCGAACTTATATACCTCGATAAAAGAAGACGCAAATATCCTAGATGGTTCATATGATATTCGTTCTCAAATCGTTACCTAATCCTCGAGTGTAAATTTGGGCAGCACGCCCTTTGTATTTACCTATTTTCCAGCCATTTATGGCTTCATTATTTTCCTCAATCAATCCCAAAGTCATACACAATATAAATTCATCACAACAGCCGTTCAATAGGCTCAAAGTCATTCAAGTACAAGATTTAGCTAGGAAAATGACCGGAAATGAGCTTTAAGCTAAGAAACCAAAAAGGCAGATTCACCGCTACTTAGCGTATCGGACATAACCGAAACTACGCTTATTGGATTGAAGTGAAAGTTATACCGTTTCGAAGCTAAGACAGAGGGCTTTAACTTTGATGAAGACTACTTAGTCCAGTTCTCACCCTAACTAGGTCAAATTTATCAAAACAACCCCAGATTTTCCAGTTCGAAGCTCACTGTGAAATTCAACTAGCAGTCCTGATTCATTCAATCATATCTCAGTACACACAACTCCGATTCAGGTAACTCCAAAGCCATTTGAAAGCTAAGATATAAGGCTATAATTCTTAAGAAGACATCAACAACCAATTCGGTAATATTCCTAGTCAAACTAACCACTTACAGAGGCTGATTATCATTTTTGACAGAAACTGGGTAGCAGGGGCAATTTTGTCATTTCACAAGATACCCTGCTCCGATTGAGCTCAAAATTTACAGGCATACTCTGCACTCAATTATCTACAACTTCCATGTTTTGTGCTAAGGCTAATTCAGCTCCCAACATGTTCTAAATTTCAGACTAATTTCGGACAGAAATCTTGACAGAAAAGCAATACTTGAAGTTCATTTAAATTCCACCCAATCAAACGAATTTCCAGCCATTCAAATCAGTTCCTAGCTAGTTAGATTCAACTTCCAATCATCAATCATAAGTTGTACCACAAGAATCAAGAGTTAGGAAACTGGTTTACCTCAAATCCTTAATCATAACCCTAGCTGGCCGATTCTCTTGAAGCATGAAACACAGAAATTCATCCAACAATTCATCATATATCACAAGCTTGGTCATCAATTCACCAAAAGAAACAAAATCAGTACAAGTTCATGAGCCAAACCAACGACCAGCTTTGGTGACTGAAACTTACTTGAGGAGATGTATCCTTGAGCTCCAACTCTCCAACAAAGTTCCCTTGGTTGGTTGCAAGCAAGGTTGGATGAATAACCCCAATGATTCTCTTTCTTTCTTTCTTTTTTTCCTTCTTTCTTTCTTCTCCTAGCTCACTCGATGCTGCCCTTCTTCTTCTCCAAGCTCACGGCAGCTTGTTCTTGGTGTTGGCTTTGTTTGTTTTGTCTTATGTCCTACTAACTTAATAGCTAAGTCTATTAATAGCAAAGCAAAACAAGAGATGGGTCATGGGCTTGGGTAATTAATGGGTTTATGGCTTAGGCTTCTAATGAAATTAAAACTTAAAGGCCTAACACTAAAACTCTACTTGATCCAATGTAATTAACCCATTGGTTTACTAACTTAATATCCACTTAATGCACTAACTTAGTTTAATTAAAACTTAAGCACACTAACCCAAGGTACTAATCACTCGAACCCCCGTACTAAACATGCATGCGTGCACATACAATCACGAAAATATTAATTGGTTGAATTTAATTTAAACTTAAAGGTCTAGTTTTGAAAGTAGGATTTTAATGATTCAATTAAATTTTTCACTTTTGGTATGTAAAATACACTTTGAAAATTAAAACACATGGTAAAATACATTTTTCACACAATAGCTACTATAATTATCCATATTTAATTTATTTGAGAAAATTAGGAATCCAGGATCTCACATCCATAATGCACCTCAAACTTAACATGTACGCACTTATATTAGAAAAAAAAATGATGTAAAAACGATACTCACTTATAAAATCTCTGAAAATTAAATGATTAATTGATTTAAAGTAAGGAAAATGCACGCGGAAAAATAAAATAGAATAAAATAAAATAAAACAAGGAGAATTTTACTGGTCCTCACACTCTCTCCTCCTTAAGAAATTTCGTCCTCGAAATTTTTACCTTCCGTTGCCTCAGATGACCTCGGAGCTTGTTGCTGGTCTACGGCATATACCTGTGCTGGTACTTTTGTTCGGTTTCCTCTTTCATTCACTTGTTTTGATTTAGTTCCATCCAGTGGTTGGGTACTAGTCTCTCGTGACTGTTTCCTCGGGCAGTTATTAACTTGATGATCACCACCTCCACAGATCAAACACTTCCGCCCTTTCCTCCAACAATCACTCTCAGTGTGATTGGCCTTTCCACAGTAGCCACAAGTCAAGGAAGAAACCACTTGTTGGCTTTTTTGAAAAATCTCCCCATGGCCTACTTGACTTCCTTTTGTAGATCGTTCATCTAACGCCCCTAATGTCCATGGTGGGCGGGGTAAGGAATTCACTTTTTGCACTTTAGGAGGTGCTATCGTTTCACTAAACTCTTCCAATACACTACCCGATGCACCCCTTTTTCGGGTTTGGGAGGCTTTTACCTGTGCCTTTGCATCCTCAATTCTTTGAGCCATCTCAAGAGCCTCCGTAAAAGTATTCACTTGCACCGCCGCTAATGCTTCCTGGATTTCCAAATTCAATCCCTGTATGAACCGTCTTGCTCTTCGTCGTTCCGTGGCTACCTGTTCAGAAGCAAATTTGGATAGTTTCGTAAATTTTGTTTCATATTCAGCCACACTTAGCGTTCCCTAGCGTAGCCCAATAAACTCCTCCTCCCTCCTTTCTTGGACTAAAGGTGGGAGGTATTTCTCATTAAATTCTCTTATGAAATTCGCCCATGTCCAGACAGTCTGTTCTCTTTCCCACTTTGCTTTAATCACATTCCACCATGCTCGGGCCGGTCCTTCAAATTAAAACACCGCAAAGTTCACTTGTCTTTGCTCAATGTAATTTAAAGCCGCAAAGATGTTGATCATGGCCTCCAGCCACTGTTCAGCTATGTCCGGATCAGGCTCTCCAAGGAATTTCGGAGGTACAAATTTTTGAAACTTCTCAAGAGCCCGATCTTCTCCTATTTCAGGGTTTTGGGGTTGATTCACAGGTATTTGACCTTTTGGTCCACCAACCTTGCTAAAATGTTTGTCATTTGTTGAATTGCCGTCGCCATTTGGTCCCCGGCTTCAACCCTCGGTCCTTGTTCTCGTTCAACTGTTGTTTCCCTTTCTTCTCTTGGCTCTTGGGCTCGCTTAGTCCCACGGCCACGACCACGTCCGCGACTACGTCTTCCCTCATACCCTTCTTTCTCTCTATCTCTCTCTCTTTTCCAAAAGGAAATTTAATGAATAAACGCAGTAAGTTAACTAAAGTAACTAAATTCTAGCACACCACTACACCAATAGACATATACACATATAACACACCATATATATCAAGGAGACAGATGATCAAATACACACATACATATCAAGTTAGACAGGTAATCATATACACAAATACACAAACTAGCGTCATGTAGTTACAATATAAGGGCGAATCAAAAGAAAAGACGATGTCGTCCCAGTCTAAGGTAAATAACCCCGTTCGGTCTCTCACGTCACTTTCTATTCGTACTAAACGTCCGTTGACCTCTTGTACTCATTCTAGCCAAACAAAGCCTGTTCATGTTCCCAAAATGCAAATCTCACATACTTAGCATCGCCTCAACTCTAGAGTACTCGGGCACGAGAATCCGAAATAAGACAATTCACATCTCGAGCTGGCCAGTCCCAAGAGTAAACTATCTACAATCGAGATTCCTACCTGACGTACCTATTTATTATCCTCAAATATCATAAGAACCATTTGAGGCCTATAACAATTCATGATTCATAACTTATGCTCAAACGAGCACTTTGCCCTTCATACTTATTCACCACTTAGCCCAAGCTCACTCCGCGCAGAGACCACGCGAACCTGGCTCTGATACCAACTGTGACAGCCCCACCTTACCCTAAGGCGAACCAAAGGGTTCGGCGGACCGCCTGCCCAGCTCTCGCCGGGACTCAGTCATACCTCAATCAAGTCCGAAATAAAACCACAAGATCAAACGAAATAACAATCCAAAACTTAAAGTGAAACTTATATACATTGCTGTCTCAAAAGGGAGTACAAACACCGAATATACGAAGGTTCTCAATCCTTCATACATCCAGCCCGTGCCGAAAGGTAGGGCGAGAACCATTACAAAAATCTGAAACTAGTCTAGGCTAGTCTACACCGATCTCTCGTCCTTGCTCGCCTTCCCCTGTTAAGGAAAACAAAACTAAAGGGATGAGCTAAAAGCTCAATTAAGTTCCGAACACATAATCAAACAATAAGTTTAATGCATTAACCATAAATAACCAATAATTCAAGAACATGTACAATATAAAGCGATAATCACACATTCATTAAAAGGACACGTGCTTACAGGGAGCCATTCATTCATTCATTCTCCTTTCATTCCCTTATTTCTCCAATCATTTGAAAATGCATTTTGATAAGTAAAACCCCTCATTTGCATTGACAATCGTTCATTCATTTCATTCACCCCCTCCTGGACGATGGCCAGGCTCCACCAGACTACAAGGTAATACTCGAGTATACCAATCATTCACCCAGGGTTACCAAATCGCCCGACCGAGTCCGCTTCTGGCTCGAGTCGATCGGTAACGAAGGGCAGAGCCCAGTTCAGCCATCAGGCTTACATTCATGCACATATAATCATTCAATCATTGTAAATTTCACATTCATTTAGGTCGAGTGCGATAAAGTACACACTCGCCTAGAAAACTCTTTTTAAGCAATCATTGAAAACATCTAACATGTTACCATTCATTCATAACAAGTCATATAATCAAGAACAAGCCACATAGTCAATGAAATTATAACAAACAAGGAACACTCACCTATTAAGGCGAAATAACGTCCAGAATATCTTTTCGGGTAACACTCTCAATCACCGATGAACCCTAAGGTTAATCAAGAGAAAATATTACAGTTCCTCCAGCAAAAGTTAGGTGAATCGAAGACAATTCAAATACTACTAGTACAAAGTATAAATATGATTTTGGAAGTGAAAAGAGTACATTTAAACCAAAGGACATGAGCAAAATATTTGGAAAACTTATGCTCGCTCGTAAAACTTTGAAATATCCATTTGAGTCGAAGAAATGAAGAAAACGTATTTCTATTAGTCGTAAATTTCATTTTTCCAAGTGTACAAGTTTCGGCCAGATTCGAACTTATATACCTCGATAAAAGAAGACGCAAATATCCTAGATGGTTCATATGATATTCGTTCTCAAATCGTTACCTAATCCTCGAGTGTAAATTTGGGCAGCACGCCCTTTGTATTTACCTATTTTCCAGCCATTTATGGCTTCATTATTTTCCTCAATCAATCCCAAAGTCATACACAATATAAATTCATCACAACAGCCGTTCAATAGGCTCAAAGTCATTCAAGTACAAGATTTAGCTGGGAAAATGACCGGAAATGAGCTTTAAGCTAAGAAACCAAAAAGGCAGATTCACCGCTACTTAGCGTATCGGACATAACCGAAACTACGCTTATTGGATTGAAGTGAAAGTTATACCGTTTCGAAGCTAAGACAGAGGGCTTTAACTTTGATGAAGACTACTTAGTCCAGTTCTCACCCTAACTAGGTCAAATTTATCAAAACAACCCCAGATTTTCCAGTTCGAAGCTCACTGTGAAATTCAACTAGCAGTCCTGATTCATTCAATCATATCTCAGTACACACAACTCCGATTCAGGTAACTCCAAAGCCATTTGAAAGCTAAGATATAAGGCTATAATTCTTAAGAAGACATCAACAACCAATTCGGTAATATTCCTAGTCAAACTAACCACTTACAGAGGCTGATTATCATTTTTGACAGAAACTGGGTAGCAGGGGCAATTTTGTCATTTCACAAGATACCCTGCTCCGATTGAGCTCAAAATTTACAGGCATACTCTGCACTCAATTATCTACAACTTCCATGTTTTGTGCTAAGGCTAATTCAGCTCCCAACATGTTCTAAATTTCAGACTAATTTCGGACAGAAATCTTGACAGAAAAGCAATACTTGAAGTTCATTTAAATTCCACCCAATCAAACGAATTTCCAGCCATTCAAATCAGTTCCTAGCTAGTTAGATTCAACTTCCAATCATCAATCATAAGTTGTACCACAAGAATCAAGAGTTAGGAAACTGGTTTACCTCAAATCCTTAATCATAACCCTAGCTGGCCGATTCTCTTGAAGCATGAAACACAGAAATTCATCCAACAATTCATCATATATCACAAGCTTGGTCATCAATTCACCAAAAGAAACAAAATCAGTACAAGTTCATGAGCCAAACCAACGACCAGCTTTGGTGACTGAAACTTATTTGAGGAGATGTATCCTTGAGCTCCAACTCTCCAACAAAGTTCCCTTGGTTGGTTGCAAGCAAGGTTGGATGAATAACCCCAATGATTCTCTTTCTTTCTTTCTTTTTTTCCTTCTTTCTTTCTTCTCCTAGCTCACCCGATGCTGCCCTTCTTCTTCTCCAAGCTCACGGCAGCTTGTTCTTGGTGTTGGCTTTGTTTGTTTTGTCTTATGTCCTACTAACTTAATAGGTATGTCTATTAATAGCAAAGCAAAACAAGAGATGGGTCGTGGGCTTGGGTAATTAATGGGTTTATGGCTTAGGCTTCTAATGAAATTAAAACTTAAAGGCCTAACACTAAAACTCTACTTGATCCAATGTAATTAACCCATTGGTTTACTAACTTAATATCCACTTAATGCACTAACTTAGTTTAATTAAAACTTAAGCACACTAACCCAACCCCCGTACTAAACATGCATGCGTGCACATACAATCACGAAAATATTAATTGGTTGAATTTAATTTAAACTTAAAGGTCTAGTTTTGAAAGTAGGATTTTAATGATTCAATTAAATTTTTCACTTTTGGTATGTAAAATACACTTTGAAAATTAAAACACATGGTAAAATACATTTTTCACACAATAGCTACTATAATTATCCATATTTAATTTATTTGAGAAAATTAGGAATCCAGGATCTCACATCCATAATGCACCTCAAACTTAACATGTACGCACTTATATTAGAAAAAAAAATGATGTAAAAACGATACTCACTTATAAAATCTCTGAAAATTAAATGATTAATTGATTTAAAGTAAGGAAAATGCACGCGGAAAAATAAAATAGAATAAAATAAAATAAAACAAGGAGAATTTTACTGGTCCTCACACTCTCTCCTCCTTAAGAAATTTCGTCCTCGAAATTTTTACCTTCCGTTGCCTCAGATGACCTCGGAGCTTGTTGCTGGTCTACGGCATATACCTGTGCTGGTACTTTTGTTCGGTTTCCTCTTTCATTCACTTGTTTGATTTAGTTCCATCCAGTGGTTGGGTACTAGTCTCTCGTGACTGTTTCCTCGGGCAGTTATTAACTTGATGATCACCACCTCCACAGATCAAACACTTCCGCCCTTTCCTCCAACAATCACTCTCAGTGTGATTGGCCTTTCCACAGTAGCCACAAGTCAAGGAAGAAACCACTTGTTGGCTTTTTTGAAAAATCTCCCCATGGCCTACTTGACTTCCTTTTGTAGATCGTTCATCTAACGCCCCTAATGTCCATGGTGGGCGGGGTAAGGAATTCACTTTTTGCACTTTAGGAGGTGCTATCGTTTCACTAAACTCTTCCAATACACTACCCGATGCACCCCTTTTTCGGGTTTGGGAGGCTTTTACCTGTGCCTTTGCATCCTCAATTCTTTGAGCCTTCTCAAGAGCCTCCGTAAAAGTATTCACTTGCACCGCCGCTAATGCTTCTTGGATTTCCAAATTCAATCCCTGTATGAACCGTCTTGCTCTTCGTCGTTCCGTGGCTACCTGTTCAGAAGCAAATTTGGATAGTTTCGTAAATTTTGTTTCATATTCAGCCACACTTAGCGTTCCCTACGTAGCCCAATAAACTCCTCCTCCCTCCTTTCTTGGACTAAAGGTGGGAGGTATTTCTCATTAAATTCTCTTATGAAATTCGCCCATGTCCAGACAGTCTGTTCTCTTTCCCACTTTGCTTTAATCACATTCCACCATGCTCGGGCCGGTCCTTCAAATTAAAACACCGCAAAGTTCACTTGTCTTTGCTCAATGTAATTTAAAGCCGCAAAGATGTTGATCATGGCCTCCAGCCACTGTTCAGCTATGTCCGGATCAGGCTCTCCAAGGAATTTCGGAGGTACAAATTTTTGAAACTTCTCAAGAGCCCGATCTTCTCCTATTTCAGGGTTTTGGGGTTGATTCACAGGTATTTGACCTTTTGGTCCACCAACCTTGCTAAAATGTTTGTCATTTGTTGAATTGCCGTCGCCATTTGGTCCCCGGCTTCAACCCTCGGTCCTTGTTCTCGTTCAACTGTTGTTTCCCTTTCTTCTCTTGGCTCTTGGGCTCGCTTAGTCCCACGGCCACGACCACGTCCGCGACTACGTCTTCCCTTCATACCCTTCTTTCTCTCTATCTCTCTCTCTTTTCCAAAAGGAAATTTAATGAATAAACGCAGTAAGTTAACTAAAGCAACTAAATTCTAGCACACCACTACACCAATAGACATATACACATATAACACACCATATATATCAAGGAGACAGATGATCAAATACACACATACATATCAAGTTAGACAGGTAATCATATACACAAATACACAAACTAGCGTCATGTAGTTACAATATAAGGGCGAATCAAAAGAAAAGACGATGTCGTCCCAGTCTAAGGTAAATAACCCCGTTCGGTCTCTCACGTCACTTTCTATTCGTACTAAACGTCCGTTGACCTCTTGTACTCATTCTAGCCAAACAAAGCCTGTTCATGTTCCCAAAATGCAAATCTCACATACTTAGCATCGCCTCAACTCTAGAGTACTCGGGCACGAGAATCCGAAATAAGACAATTCACATCTCGAGCTGGCCAGTCCCAAGAGTAAACTATCTACAATCGAGATTCCTACCTGACGTACCTATTTATTATCCTCAAATATCATAAGAACCATTTGAGGCCTATAACAATTCATGATTCATAACTTATGCTCAAACGAGCACTTTGCCCTTCATACTTATTCACCACTTAGCCCAAGCTCACTCCGCGCAGAGACCACGCGAACCTGGCTCTGATACCAACTGTGACAGCCCCACCTTACCCTAAGGCGAACCAAAGGGTTCGGCGGACCGCCTGCCCAGCTCTCGCCGGGACTCAGTCATACCTCAATCAAGTCCGAAATAAAACCACAAGATCAAACGAAATAACAATCCAAAACTTAAAGTGAAACTTATATACATTGCTGTCTCAAAAGGGAGTACAAACACCGAATATACGAAGGTTCTCAATCCTTCATACATCCAGCCCGTGCCGAAAGGTAGGGCGAGAACCATTACAAAAATCTGAAACTAGTCTAGGCTAGTCTACACCGATCTCTCGTCCTTGCTCGCCTTCCCCTGTTAAGGAAAACAAAACTAAAGGGATGAGCTAAAAGCTCAATTAAGTTCCGAACACATAATCAAACAATAAGTTTAATGCATTAACCATAAATAACCAATAATTCAAGAACATGTACAATATAAAGCGATAATCACACATTCATTAAAAGGACACGTGCTTACAGGGAGCCATTCATTCATTCATTCGTTCATTCTCCTTTCATTCCCTTATTTCTCCAATCATTTGAAAATGCATTTTGATAAGTAAAACCCCTCATTTGCATTGACAATCGTTCATTCATTTCATTCACCCCCTCCTGGACGATGGCCAGGCTCCACCAGACTACAAGGTAATACTCGAGTATACCAATCATTCACCCAGGGTTACCAAATCGCCCGACCGAGTCCGCTTCTGGCTCGAGTCGATCGGTAACGAAGGGCAGAGCCCAGTTCAGCCATCAGGCTTACATTCATGCACATATAATCATTCAAACATTGTAAATTTCACATTCATTTAGGTCGAGTGCGATAAAGTACACACTCGCCTAGAAAACTCTTTTTAAGCAATCATTGAAAACATCTAACATGTTACCATTCATTCATAACAAGTCATATAATCAAGAACAAGCCACATAGTCAATGAAATTATAACAAACAAGGAACACTCACCTATTAAGGCGAAATAACGTCCAGAATATCTTTTCGGGTAACACTCTCAATCACCGATGAACCCTAAGGTTAATCAAGAGAAAATATTACAGTTCCTCCAGCAAAAGTTAGGTGAATCGAAGACAATTCAAATACTACTAGTACAAAGTATAAATATGATTTTGGAAGTGAAAAGAGTACATTTAAACCAAAGGACATGAGCAAAATATTTGGAAAACTTATGCTCGCTCGTAAAACTTTGAAATATCCATTTGAGTCGAAGAAATGAAGAAAACGTATTTCTATTAGTCGTAAATTTCATTTTTCCAAGTGTACAAGTTTCGGCCAGATTCGAACTTATATACCTCGATAAAAGAAGACGCAAATATCCTAGATGGTTCATATGATATTCGTTCTCAAATCGTTACCTAATCCTCGAGTGTAAATTTGGGCAGCACGCCCTTTGTATTTACCTATTTTCCAGCCATTTATGGCTTCATTATTTTCCTCAATCAATCCCAAAGTCATACACAATATAAATTCATCACAACAGCCGTTCAATAGGCTCAAAGTCATTCAAGTACAAGATTTAGCTAGGAAAATGACCGGAAATGAGCTTTAAGCTAAGAAACCAAAAAGGCAGATTCACCGCTACTTAGCGTATCGGACATAACCGAAACTACGCTTATTGGATTGAAGTGAAAGTTATACCGTTTCGAAGCTAAGACAGAGGGCTTTAACTTTGATGAAGACTACTTAGTCCAGTTCTCACCCTAACTAGGTCAAATTTATCAAAACAACCCCAGATTTTCCAGTTCGAAGCTCACTGTGAAATTCAACTAGCAGTCCTGATTCATTCAATCATATCTCAGTACACACAACTCCGATTCAGGTAACTCCAAAGCCATTTGAAAGCTAAGATATAAGGCTATAATTCTTAAGAAGACATCAACAACCAATTCGGTAATATTCCTAGTCAAACTAACCACTTACAGAGGCTGATTATCATTTTTGACAGAAACTGGGTAGCAGGGGCAATTTTGTCATTTCACAAGATACCCTGCTCCGATTGAGCTCAAAATTTGCAGGCATACTCTGCACTCAATTATCTACAACTTCCATGTTTTGTGCTAAGGCTAATTCAGCTCCCAACATGTTCTAAATTTCAGACTAATTTCGGACAGAAATCTTGACAGAAAAGCAATACTTGAAGTTCATTTAAATTCCACCCAATCAAACGAATTTCCAGCCATTCAAATCAGTTCCTAGCTAGTTAGATTCAACTTCCAATCATCAATCATAAGTTGTACCACAAGAATCAAGAGTTAGGAAACTGGTTTACCTCAAATCCTTAATCATAACCCTAGCTGGCCGATTCTCTTGAAGCATGAAACACAGAAATTCATCCAACAATTCATCATATATCACAAGCTTGGTCATCAATTCACCAAAAGAAACAAAATCAGTACAAGTTCATGAGCCAAACCAACGACCAGCTTTGGTGACTGAAACTTACTTGAGGAGATGTATCCTTGAGCTCCAACTCTCCAACAAAGTTCCCTTGGTTGGTTGCAAGCAAGGTTGGATGAATAACCCCAATGATTCTCTTTCTTTCTTTCTTTTTTTCCTTCTTTCTTTCTTCTCCTAGCTCACTCGATGCTGCCCTTCTTCTTCTCCAAGCTCACGGCAGCTTGTTCTTGGTGTTGGCTTTGTTTGTTTTGTCTTATGTCCTACTAACTTAATAGCTAAGTCTATTAATAGCAAAGCAAAACAAGAGATGGGTCATGGGCTTGGGTAATTAATGGGTTTATGGCTTAGGCTTCTAATGAAATTAAAACTTAAAGGCCTAACACTAAAACTCTACTTGATCCAATGTAATTAACCCATTGGTTTACTAACTTAATATCCACTTAATGCACTAACTTAGTTTAATTAAAACTTAAGCACACTAACCCAAGGTACTAATCACTCGAACCCCCGTACTAAACATGCATGCGTGCACATACAATCACGAAAATATTAATTGGTTGAATTTAATTTAAACTTAAAGGTCTAGTTTTGAAAGTAGGATTTTAATGATTCAATTAAATTTTTCACTTTTGGTATGTAAAATACACTTTGAAAATTAAAACACATGGTAAAATACATTTTTCACACAATAGCTACTATAATTATCCATATTTAATTTATTTGAGAAAATTAGGAATCCAGGATCTCACATCCATAATGCACCTCAAACTTAACATGTACGCACTTATATTAGAAAAAAAAATGATGTAAAAACGATACTCACTTATAAAATCTCTGAAAATTAAATGATTAATTGATTTAAAGTAAGGAAAATGCACGCGGAAAAATAAAATAGAATAAAATAAAATAAAACAAGGAGAATTTTACTGGTCCTCACACTCTCTCCTCCTTAAGAAATTTCGTCCTCGAAATTTTTACCTTCCGTTGCCTCAGATGACCTCGGAGCTTGTTGCTGGTCTACGGCATATACCTGTGCTGGTACTTTTGTTCGGTTTCCTCTTTCATTCACTTGTTTTGATTTAGTTCCATCCAGTGGTTGGGTACTAGTCTCTCGTGACTGTTTCCTCGGGCAGTTATTAACTTGATGATCACCACCTCCACAGATCAAACACTTCCGCCCTTTCCTCCAACAATCACTCTCAGTGTGATTGGCCTTTCCACAGTAGCCACAAGTCAAGGAAGAAACCACTTGTTGGCTTTTTTGAAAAATCTCCCCATGGCCTACTTGACTTCCTTTTGTAGATCGTTCATCTAACGCCCCTAATGTCCATGGTGGGCGGGGTAAGGAATTCACTTTTTGCACTTTAGGAGGTGCTATCGTTTCACTAAACTCTTCCAATACACTACCCGATGCACCCCTTTTTCGGGTTTGGGAGGCTTTTACCTGTGCCTTTGCATCCTCAATTCTTTGAGCCTTCTCAAGAGCCTCCGTAAAAGTATTCACTTGCACCGCCGCTAATGCTTCCTGGATTTCCAAATTCAATCCCTGTATGAACCGTCTTGCTCTTCGTCGTTCCGTGGCTACCTGTTCAGAAGCAAATTTGGATAGTTTCGTAAATTTTGTTTCATATTCAGCCACACTTAGCGTTCCCTAGCGTAGCCCAATAAACTCCTCCTCCCTCCTTTCTTGGACTAAAGGTGGGAGGTATTTCTCATTAAATTCTCTTATGAAATTCGCCCATGTCCAGACAGTCTGTTCTCTTTCCCACTTTGCTTTAATCACATTCCACCATGCTCGGGCCGGTCCTTCAAATTAAAACACCGCAAAGTTCACTTGTCTTTGCTCAATGTAATTTAAAGCCGCAAAGATGTTGATCATGGCCTCCAGCCACTGTTCAGCTATGTCCGGATCAGGCTCTCCAAGGAATTTCGGAGGTACAAATTTTTGAAACTTCTCAAGAGCCCGATCTTCTCCTATTTCAGGGTTTTGGGGTTGATTCACAGGTATTTGACCTTTTGGTCCACCAACCTTGCTAAAATGTTTGTCATTTGTTGAATTGCCGTCGCCATTTGGTCCCCGGCTTCAACCCTCGGTCCTTGTTCTTGTTCAACTGTTGTTTCCCTTTCTTCTCTTGGCTCTTGGGCTCGCTTAGTCCCACGGCCACGACCACGTCCGCGACTACGTCTTCCCTCCATACCCTTCTTTCTCTCTATCTCTCTCTCTTTTCCAAAAGGAAATTAATGAATAAACGCAGTAAGTTAACTAAAGTAACTAAATTCTAGCACACCACTACACCAATAGACATATACACATATAACACACCATATATATCAAGGAGACAGATGATCAAATACACACATACATATCAAGTTAGACAGGTAATCATATACACAAATACACAAACTAGCGTCATGTAGTTACAATATAAGGGCGAATCAAAAGAAAAGACGATGTCGTCCCAGTCTAAGGTAAATAACCCCGTTCGGTCTCTCACGTCACTTTCTATTCGTACTAAACGTCCGTTGACCTCTTGTACTCATTCTAGCCAAACAAAGCCTGTTCATGTTCCCAAAATGCAAATCTCACATACTTAGCATCGCCTCAACTCTAGAGTACTCGGGCACGAGAATCCGAAATAAGACAATTCACATCTCGAGCTGGCCAGTCCCAAGAGTAAACTATCTACAATCGAGATTCCTACCTGACGTACCTATTTATTATCCTCAAATATCATAAGAACCATTTGAGGCCTATAACAATTCATGATTCATAACTTATGCTCAAACGAGCACTTTGCCCTTCATACTTATTCACCACTTAGCCCAAACTCACTCCGCGCAGAGACCACGCGAACCTGGCTCTGATACCAACTGTGACAGCCCCACCTTACCCTAAGGCGAACCAAAGGGTTCGGCGGACCGCCTGCCCAGCTCTCGCCGGGACTCAGTCATACCTCAATCAAGTCCGAAATAAAACCACAAGATCAAACGAAATAGCAATCCAAAACTTAAAGTGAAACTTATATACATTGCTGTCTCAAAAGGGAGTACAAACACCGAATATACGAAGGTTCTCAATCCTTCATACATCCAGCCCGTGCCGAAAGGTAGGGCGAGAACCATTACAAAAATCTGAAACTAGTCTAGGCTAGTCTACACCGATCTCTCGTCCTTGCTCGCCTTCCCCTGTTAAGGAAAATAAAACTAAAGGGATGAGCTAAAAGCTCAATTAAGTTCCGAACACATAATCAAACAATAAGTTTAATGCATTAACCATAAATAACCAATAATTCAAGAACATGTACAATATAAAGCGATAATCACACATTCATTAAAAGGACACGTGCTTACAGGGAGCCATTCATTCATTCATTCGTTCATTCTCCTTTCATTCCCTTATTTCTTCAATCATTTGAAAATGCATTTTGATAAGTAAAATCCCACATTTGCATTGACAATCGTTCATTCATTTCATTCACCACCTCCTGGACGATGGCCAGGCTCCACCAGACTACAAGGTAATACTCGAGTATACCAATCATTCACCCAGGGTTACCAAATCGCCCGACCGAGTCCGCTTCTGGCTCGAGTCGATCGGTAACGAAGGGCAGAGCCCAGTTCAGCCATCAAGCTTACATTCATGCACATATAATCATTCAATCATTGTAAATTTCACATTCATTTAGGTCGAGTGCAATAAAGTACACACTCGCCTAGAAAACTCTTTTTAAGCAATCATTGAAAACATCTAACATGTTACCATTCATTCATAACAAGTCATATAATCAAGAACAAGCCACATAGTCAATGAAATTATAACAAACAAGGAACACTCACCTATTAAGGCGAAATAACGTCCAGAATATCTTTTCGGGTAACACTCTCAATCACCGATGAACCCTAAGGTTAATCAAGAGAAAATATTACAGTTCCTCCAGCAAAAGTTAGGTGAATCGAAGACAATTCAAATACTACTAGTACAAAGTATAAATATGATTTTGGAAGTGAAAAGAGTACATTTAAACCAAAGGACATGAGCAAAATATTTGGAAAACTTATGCTCGCTCGTAAAACTTTGAAATATCCATTTGAGTCGAAGAAATGAAGAAAACGTATTTCTATTAGTCGTAAATTTCATTTTTTCAAGTGTACAAGTTTCGGCCAGATTCGAACTTAGATACCTCGATAAAAGAAGACGCAAATATCCTAGATGGTTCATATGATATTCGTTCTCAAATCGTTACCTAATCCTCGAGTGTAAATTTGGGCAGCACGCCCTTTGTATTTACCTATTTTTCAGCCATTTATGACTTCATTAATTTCTTCAATCAATCCCAAAGTCATACACAATATAAATTCATCACAACAGCCGTTCAATAGGCTCAAAGTCATTCAAGTACAAGATTTAGCTAGGAAAATGACCGGAAATGAGCTTTAACCTAAGAAACCAAAAAGGCAGATTCACCGCTACTTAGCGTATCGGACATAACCGAAACTACGCTTATTGGATTGAAGTGAAAGTTATACCGTTTCGAAGCTAAGACAGAGGGATTTAACTTTGATGAAGACTACTTAGTCCAGTTCTCACCCTAACTAGGTCAAATTTATCAAAACAACCCCAGATTTTCCAGTTCGAAGCTCACTGTGAAATTCAACTAGCAGTCCTGATTCATTCAATCATATCTCAGTACACACAACTCCGATTCAGGTAACTCCAAAGCCATTTGAAAGCTAAGATATAAGGCTATAATTCTTAAGAAGACATCAACAACCAATTCGGTAATATTCCTAGTCAAACTAACCACTTACAGAGGCTGATTATCATTTTTGACAGAAACTGGGTAGCAGGGGCAATTTTGTCATTTCACAAGATACCCTGCTCCGATTGAGCTCAAAATTTACAGGCATACTCTGCACTCAATTATCTACAACTTCCATGTTTTGTGCTAAGGCTAATTCAGCTCCCAACATGTTCTAAATTTCAGACTAATTTCGGACAGAAATCTTGACAGAAAAGCAATACTTGAAGTTCATTTAAATTCCACCCAATCAAACGAATTTCCAGCCATTCAAATCAGTTCCTAGCTAGTTAGATTCAACTTCCAATCATCAATCATAAGTTGTACCACAAGAATCAAGAGTTAGGAAACTGGTTTACCTCAAATCCTTAATCATAACCCTAGCTGGCCGATTCTCTTGAAGCATGAAACACAGAAATTCATCCAACAATTCATCATATATCACAAGCTTGGTCATCAATTCACCAAAAGAAACAAAATCAGTGCAAGTTCATGAGCCAAACCAACGACCAGCTTTGGTGACTGAAACTTACTTGAGGAGATGTATCCTTGAGCTCCAACTCTCCAACAAAGTTCCCTTGGTTGGTTGCAAGCAAGGTTGGATGAATAACCCCAATGATTCTCTTTCTTTCTTTCTTTTTTATCCTTCTTTCTTTCTTCTGCTAGCTCACTCGATGCTGCCCTTCTTCTTCTCCAAGCTCACGGCAGCTTGTTCTTGGTGTTGGCTTTGTTTGTTTTGTCTTATGTCCTACTAACTTAATAGCTAAGTCTATTAATAGCAAAGCAAAACAAGAGATGGGTCATGGGCTTGGGTAATTAATGGGTTTATAGCTTAGGCTTCTAATGAAATTAAAACTTAAAGGCCTAACACTAAAACTCTACTTGATCCAATGTAATTAACCCA
>NW_020864885.1:0-37454 GCF_003713205.1 Coffea eugenioides
AATCCATTATACACTGGTAGATCTAATCTTCTGGTTTATTCTCGATTCATATTCAGTACTAGGGTCTCATTAAATTATATAAGACTATCCATCAATTTTTCTCATGAGTACGGGGTTGTCTAAGCCCTAGGCCGCGACCCCTTTTTTCCATTCCTGCTGCCATACTTAATAGAAGTCTATAAGCACAAGAAAAGGAATAATTAAGCATAAAAGAACTTAATGCATATATACGTTGCAAAAATATTTAGAATCAAAACATGCTTCTTTACATGTATCAAAAGTTATAGCACGAGTTAGAAGTCACAAAACAAGCCCAATATATCAAATACTGCATATAGGCAATTAAGTGCCACAAAATATAGAAGTATATGCAAGCAGGATACAAAAGGCCTCACGGCGTGCACCACCCTTCCTAAGTCCTTAGTTAAACCAAAGGGTCCAAATATCACTAATTTCAATCAGATCACATGCCTTTCCGAAATTAGATCCAATCAAACCATAACACAAGCTGAAACCAAAGGTTATCCATTCGAAATTCAAAATCTTTAATAAGCAAGCCACCAGCCAGAGCACCATCATCTCCAAGAATAATCTGTCTTAGGGTTTTATAGTTAAAGCCTCAAGTTCCAAGTTCAAACCCAAGAAATAAGTACAACTTGCTAACTTACGTGTCAAATGGAAACCAAGTCAATTCACACTAACTTCGTGCTCTTGAATGCGGTTATTCTATATCTCAAAGTTCCCTCAGTCCGTACACCTAAAGATAGGCTCACTCTTCTTGAAAACTAAGAATTTTAAAACATAAAAAGAGTATTTAAAGTAACAAAAATCTTATCAAGTTCAAGATTTACATTATAAAAACTTAAATTCGCCATTCTTCCGAAAACTCAAGATTTTTTTTTTTTTTGGTGTAAAGCATAGACAAATTCAAGTGTGAGAATACACCAGTATACAATCAAGGGGGAAAAACTTAGTTTAGAAAATTTTAACCTTGTATCAGCCCATCATATACAAAATTCAACAAAATCATCAGTTATTCACAAATTTTCAGATTGACATTCAAGTAAAATTCACATATTTACCAAAATCGGAAAATTATACATACTTACAGCATATATATATTGTTTCCAATCATTGTTTGAAAATAAAACTAGTACATCTTGTGACAGCTCCACCACACCCTAGGTGAACAGAGGCGTCGGCGGCCGCCTGCCCAACTCTCGCGACTCACTCATTCCCTAACCAGTCCTCAAACAAATTTACAATATAAATCTCAAATATTACATCAAATTCTCAAATAATACATATCAATAAGCGTAAGCGGAAACAATCCCCAAAACTATACATTAAAATGATTCCAAATCCAAACTGTACAAAATATATCCATCCAATCACGTAAAAAAACAGTTTACTACAAGCCTTCCTTTTCCACGAGCCCTGTGGAGGGGAATAAAATATTTTTGGGGTGAGCTAAAAGCTCAGTGAGTAACCAATAAAATCAGTAATCAAATATATTTCACAATAATGCATTTCGATGATGTCATGATTCCAAGATCAAATGTACGTATTTTTGCTCTGGTGAGCCAGTGAAATCATTGCACTTAAACATCCAACGCTCAAATAGATCAGATAACAGATAAACAGGAATGAGGAGCCATCGTGCTCCAAATAACTAGTAAACAGATAGTGGAGACGTTGGATCTAAGCACACGAATTCCCAAGAACTCATTTGAGCCAAATCATGTTATGGACTCACATGCGCGCACACATGATATGCAATTGAGTAACAATGCAAGAAAACATTCAAAAGTAACTTGGCAATAGTTTGGGGTTGAGTCAGCTCGTCTATATCTGTGTCTCAGGAATCATCATCAATATATTCATTACCTTGCCCAAATCCAAGCCCTTCAACTCAAACTCAAAGCAATCAAATGCTTTCAAAGGTCGGACAGTATATCCCCTTAATTTCCTTACTTTTCCATCCTACAAGCAACACCAATTCATCTCAAATTAACCACATACACATCATAAACTATCAAATACACCTTTCGGCACAATATCCATAACTGAAGGTACCCTTATCGGATTGAAACGAATCTTATGGCGTTTCGAAGCCAAGACATATACCTACATTTCTTATGAAGATCTCAGAAGCCAAATCATGCATTTTCATGGTCAAAAATGGAAAACTCCACGAAAATAGAAATCTGGGCGCGAAACAGGGATTTATGGCAGTCAAGGGTATTTCGGTCATTTTCCTTGCTACAGTGCTCGGATCGAGCTGAAATTTGCAGGAAACTAGTTAACACCATTTGCTACAACTTTCATGTTTTAACCTAAGCCTGATTCGGCCTCTATCATGCTCAAATAAATCCGGTCAGAACAGGGCAGATTCAAACCCTAAACCTGGAATTTCGTATCAAACCAGAAATTTTCCGCAAATAACCGCAATTGATGCACAAGGGATCCATTTAACATACTTTAGAGCCATCAATCCAAAGCCAACCATAATCATCATATGAAAACAGAAAATTCCCAAAAAAAACAGAAATTTAACTAACTTCACTTTAATCCATGAAATCTTCCATAAAAGCACCTCTTAAGCCAACACAAGTCACTACTAAACCATTATTAAGAACAAAGAAAGGATTGCTAGACATGATACCTTGAAATCTCAAGAAAGGTGATGGCTTAGTCCTTTCCCTTCTCTAATCACTCCACCACTACCTTCAATCTTCCTAGGCAAGTGACTTTTATGGAGGAATTGGCAATTCTATCGGTTAGAATTCAAGATTGGAGTAAGAAATTGGAGTGAAAGATGGAGGTTTTTCTCTCTCTCTTGCTCTCCAAGTTTCTGCCATGAGAAGGAAGAAATGGCTTGGTTTTTTGTCAAATTTTTGTTTTAGTAAAGTTGAGGTAAGATGGTCAAAAGTCCAACTTTGAATAAGAAGGTGACACATGTCACCTTTTGGTTTTAAAACTTATCTTTTTGTCTCTCTAATACTAATCCATATAGGTAACATCTAATTATCTCTTAGCACCTTGTAAAATAATAATACTAAATACAAAACTCCAACAAGTTGTCAAAAATATATTGCATTTACCGCACTAGCGGGTCCTACGTCCAAAATACACTTCAAAATTAACGTGGACTAACTTGTATCAAGGAAATGATTTGAAAGCTATATTTACTTATAAAAATGTATAGGAAATTAATATATTGAAGAAAGGTACAAAATTATAGACAAGAAAACAAAATAATGTCTTGAAAATATACAAAATTTTCGGATTCTCACACTCATTCTTTCGGGGCGTCACAAACTCCCCTCCTTAAAAGAATGTCGTCCTCGACATTCCAACTTGCACTAATCAGATCAAAACATCCAACAAGAATCACTCAAGCATTCCAAGCAAACACTAAGAGTTAAATAACACCTACATGTCCGCCTTTCAGTCCTACAAGAATCACTGATATTTCAAACCAAACCCACAGTCCGGCATCCTAAACTTCAAGCCTAGGATACACTGCAGGGATCTGAAGCCTAAGCTCTGATACCAACTGTGACAGCCCCACCTCACCCTAAGGCGAACCAGAGGGTTCGGCGGGCCGCTTGCCCAGCTCTCGCCGGGACTCACTCACTCCCTACAGTCCTCAAACAAATTACAATATAAATCTCAAATATTACATCAAATTCTCCAATAATTACATGTCATAAGCGAAGCGGAAACAATTCCCCAAACTATACATAAAATGATTCCAAATCCAAACTGTACAAGATATATGCCATCCGGTCACGTGCATAAGTACTACAAGCCTTCCTTCGCCACGAGCCCTGTGGAGGGGAATAAAATATTTTTGGGGTGAACTAAAAGCTCAGTCAGTAACCAATAAAATCAGTAATCAAATATATTTCAGAATAATGCATTTCGATGATGTCATGATTCCAAGATCAAATGTACGTATTTTTGCTCTGGTGAGCCAGTGAAATCATTGCACTTAAACATCCAACGCTCAAATAGATAAGATAACAGATAAACAGGAATGAGGAGCCATCGTGCTCCAAATAACTAGTAAACAGATAGTGGAGACGTTGGATATAAGCACACGAATTCCCAAGAACTCAGTTAAGCCAAATCATGTTATGGACTCACATGCGCGCACACATGATATGCAATTGAGTAACAATGCAAGAAAACATTCAAAAGTAACTTTGCAATAGTTTTGGAGATCACTCACCAACCACGGCTCAGGAATCATCCATCATATATCATTACCTTGCCCAAATCCAAGCCCTTCAACTCAAACTCAAAGCAATCAAATGCTTTCAAAGGTCGGACAGCATATCCCCTTAATTTCCTTACTTTTCCATCCTACAAGCAACACCAATTCATCTCAAATTAACCACATGCACATCATAAACTATCAAATACACCTTTCGGCACAATATCCATAACTGAAGGTACCCTTATCGGATTGAAACGAATCTTATGGTGTTTCGAAGCCAAGACATATACCTACATTTCTTATGAAGACCTCCAAAGCCAAATCATGCATTTTCAGGGTCAAAAAAGTAAGTTTCCACGAAAATAGAAATCTGGGCGCGAAATAGGGTTCATGGGCAGTCAAGGGTATTTTCATCTTTTCACAGGCTACGTTGCTCCGATTGAGTTGAAATTTTGCAGAAAGATAGGTAACACCATTTTATACAACTTTTATGTTTTAACCTAAGCCTGATTCGGTCTCTAACATGCCCAAATAAATCCAGTCAGAACAGGACAGATTCAAACCCTAAACCTGGAATTTCGTATCAAACCAGAAATTTTCCGCAAATAACCGCAATTGATGCACAAGGAATCCATTTAACACACTTTAGAGCCATCAATCCAAAGCCAACCATAATCATCATATGAAAACAGAAAAATCCCAAAAAAATCAGAAATTTAACTAACTTCACTTTAATCCATGAAATCTTCCATAAAATCACCTCTTAAGCAAACACAAGTCACTACTAAACCATTATTAAGAACAAAGAAAGGATTGCTAGACATGATACCTTGAAATCTCAAGAAAGGTGATGGCTTAGTCCTTTCCCTTCTCTAATCACTCCACCACTACCTTCAATCTTCCTAGGCAAGTGACTTTTATGGAGGAATTGACAATTCTATCGGTTAGAATTCAAGATTGGAGTAAGAAATTGGAGTGAAAGATGAAGGTTTTTCTCTCTCTCTTGTTCTCCAAGTTTCGGCCATGAGAGGGAAGAAATGGCTTGATTTTTTGTCAAATTTTGGTTTTAGTAAAGTTGAGGTAAGATGGTCAAAAGTCCAACTTTGAATAAGAAGGTGACACATGTCACCTTTTGATTTTAAAACTTATCTTTTTGTCTCTCTAATACTAATCCATATAGGTAACATCTAATTATCTCTTAGCACCTTGTAAAATAATAATACTTAATACAAAACTCCAACAAGTTGTCAAAAATATATTGCATTTACCGCACTAGCGGGTCCCACGTCCAAAATACACTTCAAAATTAACGTGGACTAACTTGTATCAAGGAAATGATTTGAAAACTATATTTACTTCTAAAAATGTGTAGAAAATTAATATATTGAAGAAAGGTACAAAAATTATAGACAAGAAAACAAAATAATGTCTCGAAAATATACAAAATTTTCGGGTTCTCACACTCATTCTTTCGGGGCGTCACAAGACTTTCCAGTGAAGGGAATTTCAAGCAGAATTCTCTAGGAGTTAAAAGGGCCGGGGAAAATGCATTATTTCCTTGATACCCTTTTACTTGTCAAAATCATCATAATGGAGTTTGACCCATCAAATCTCGTCTCTGATCCTGGCATAGCAAGTACTATAATTACCTCAATTCTTTCCACACTTACAAGTTATAATAATAATTCAAATTCGTCCAATCTTCACTACTAAATCTCTCATCCCAATTCTTTCCTTCAAGTATTAACATCAGCCTAATTCCTCAATTTTATTTCTTACAAGTCCCAAGTAAGAAACTCTCAGATAATCAATTCTATAACCCCAGCACGATACAATAGATCCTCATTCACATAAATATATCAAATAAGCCCACAGTCAGGCATCCTAAACTTTAAGCCTAGGATACACTACAAGATCTAGGAGCCTATGCTCTATACCAACCCTGACGCCCCAAACTTCCAAGGGCTATCCCAAGGGTATCGGCGGCGGCCTGCCTAACTCTCGCCAGACTCAGGTCCATTTATACTTAAACTAAACGACAATTATATGCGCTAAAAGGCAAATTAAAAAATTGCGTTTCTTCGAATATGCAACTTACAACACAAGAATCCAATATATATACATTCAGATTTCCAAAATACAAGTCCATAACCAGCCCTTAAATTTCATTTCCAAAGTTCTAAAATATCAAAAACACGTCGATCTCTTCAAAACATCTCCGATCTAGATTCCTGTTAAGGAAAACAACTAATGGGGTGAGCAATCGCTCAGTGAGGCCAGGAAAAAAATACTTATATATAACATGCGCACGTAGTTCAAGTGATCAAAAGTAATTGTCATGTAGTTTCAAGTATCGGCAAGTACTCATAAACACAAACAATTCAAGGATACTGGAGCCCTCCGGAGCTCATTTACAGATTATTTGCCATAGTCCCGATCCACGAACCAGGGGTTGACACTCCGTCAACCGAATAAATATCCAATCTGTAGATCTCCACTTACTTCCCTCCATCCATCATTTCACCCTCTCGGATCCGTAACCAACAGGCATGTAAAGGCGATACTATACAAGTATGCCAAGCAAGGTCTCAAAAGATCAAGCTTCAGGTCCCAAGGTTTACCAAGTTTTCCCGACCAAGACCTCACGATTGGCTGCGAGATTACGAGGTTTAACCATTGGATTTGGGCATCCCCACAGGTCAGGTTTTCAAAAACAAATCAAGTTTTAGTCGATGAGATTTTCTCTGCATTCGACTTCAGGTCATGTACATGTAAAATCTAGTAATTTCATGTAATTCATGTCGCAAGTCATGTATTGATCCAAGTAAAGGAGATGAAGTGCGGTAAAGTACACACTTCCCTCAACAAGTATAGTTCATGTAACAACAAGTTCAAGTAGAGTTCATGTAGGCAACAAGTCTCAAGTGAAGTACAAGTAAACATGCACTTGACACTCACCAAGTATCAAAAGTCAAAGTTTGAGAAATTAGCTCTAAGACGCTTCGCCGGGAGTTCCCTCGAAGTCCTCTTGAGATCCTGAAGGTATGCAATAATGCATTGTATATCAAATTCCAGGCCATACAGTATTCGTGTAAAGAAAAGAAACAGTCAATTTTGACTCCAAAATTCCAGTTTCCAAAGTATTTCAGTTCATAAGGAACCGACTTTCAAATGAGGTCTCAAGTGATAGGTGAACTCAAGTTCACCATGAAAATAGGTTTGAAATGCTCTAAGAGTTGTAAAAATGTAACCTAGGCCCTTAAAAGAACATTTAGGTCCAAATTGGAAATTTTCACTTTTCGAGTCATTCTTGGAAAAAAAATCAGTCCGGAAGTTTGGAAAGTCTAAAAATGGAAAATTTTACACTGTCAGAAACTTCATTCGAAGCATAACAACTTTGTAGAAGGTCACTTTCCAAGAATCAAATCAGAAACAAGTCAATTTCTCCAAGAAAGTTTACTATTCATTGAAGATAGGTCAAAACAGTCCAAGTTTTTCCAATAACTTTGGAGTTTTGCCAAAAATCATAGAATCAAAACCAGCCTTTGAAATTTGATATGCAGGCAAAGTTCCAATCCAGGCCAATCCAGGTTTCAAATAAAAAAAAACGGAACTCAATTCCTATGTTCCTAGCTCAAGAAATAAAAGTTGAAGTTTCGCTAAAATTCCTGGACTATTGGCCTTTCCAGAAATTTTCCAGATTTAATGCCCTTTGCTAATTAGGCCGTATCTCACTCGATTCTCAGTGAAATTAAAAACGGTTGGTAGCTTTAGAAACTAGGTTTACAAGGCTATATTTGTGTAGAAGAAATCATTTCCAAAATCCAGACATAAATGGTTCAAAATCAAGCAACAAAATGGATTTTCTGGACAGTCTCGGATGAACAGTAATAAACAGGCAGCCAACTTTCAAGACTTGCCACGAATCGCTCGGGACGAACTAGAAAATGACCTTGGTACCATTTTAAAGCTCTAAGAGTCTACTTTCAAATGCCACAAACAGCACTCAATTTTGATGATCGAGAATAACGTTATGATCTCCACAAGACCACTGGTCAGAAAATTTCTGGACCTAGTCCAGTTCTGCCTCTTTGCTCATAACTCAAAATTTATCCAACCAAATTGGCTAATTTTTTTTGTAGACAACCACCACACACATAACACAACATATATCACTCACATTTGTAGCCAAATTATGCACGAAAATATCAAAGCAAAACAGGGCAGCAAGTCCTTGAAATTTCGGACAGTACCTTCTCCAAATTTCTAACTTTCTTCCAACTTCATTCCATCAATCATTCTATATACATGTAACATAGCACAATATCAGCAACCACAACATGTTAATTCATCACATCAGCCACCAATAAGCATCCTCAAGCCCTCACGCATGTCATGAAATTGCAAGAAATAATTACTCAACCAATCAACCCAAATTCTACCATAGGTTGCAAACCCATGCTACCTTTGCTCCATTTGAGCTATAATTTTGGAAGATTGAAGTGTGGTTGAGTGAGTTATGTGAGAACCCGTATTTTTTCCCATTTTCTAGGTTTTATTATTTTTCATGGCTTGTTTACTGCATTTTCGTGAGTAGGAAAAATTTCTAGATAATTTTAAGGAGCAGATATAGTTTTTAGATGATTTTTCTAGTATCAAATAGTTTTTGAGAAATTAAGAGCGTATACCGGACGTGGGACCCACTAGTGCGAAAAGTTTAGAAATATTCGGCCAACTAGGTTAAGTTTTGAATACTGAAATTAATTTACCGGGTGTTAAGAGATAAGTAGAGGGTGCTAAGCAACCGAAATTTCTCCATTTTGCTCTTCATTGTTGCCGGCTCTTTCTCTCAAAAAGAAAGGAAGAAACTCTTCAAGTTTTGCTTCCATTTAGCTCAAATCCCTCCAACCAACCATTGAAACTTGCAATTTCTCCATAAAACCTCTTCAATTAGTGTTAGTGAGTTGATTTGTGAAGTTATTTGGAAAGCTAGGAGGACCTGTTGCTCTCTCTCTCTTGTTTCTAAGGTGAGTTGTGAAGAACTACTCTCCTCTCTTAATTGATGCTTAAATCATGCTTAGTGGTAGTATGAGATGCAAGTTTATGGATTATTTCTTGATTTGTGGTTGTAGTGATGAAGTTTTATTATTTTTGGGAATTTTTCTGTTTTAATATGAGCATGATTGTGTGGCTATCTATGATGATTGGAAATGGTATATAATGACTCTAAGAGGTGGGAAAAGTGGTTAATTGCAACAACAAGTTCATCCAATAGCCATTGAGCAAGCTCCAAGTAGGACTAGTACAAGTCAAGCTAGGGAAAAGTCCGGAAATGAAAGTTAAGCTCAAAACCAGAAAAACAGGTTTTGACGTCATTTTACGGTAATGGTACCAAAGGCGCTACGATTGTCGGATGAAGGTGCAAGACCCACCGTTTCGAAGCTAAGAGATAGGGATACAATATTACAGAAGGTAACTCAACCCAGTTTCGAGTGTAACCAGGTCAAAAATGCAAGATACTATACCAGAATCACAAAAACAGATTCACAGAACGCATTCTAGCGGAAACATCATAAAGCAGGCTATCTAAGGCCAAATCCAGAAATTCTAAAACCAGCTGAAAGATAAGAAACAGGGATAAATTTCATCAGAAGACCTCAACAACCAATTCGGAAGCAAGTCCAGCCAAAACAACCAATTACAGGCGCAATTCTTACATTCGGGTAAAACCAGAACAGCAATAGTAATTTCACCTTTTCTCATATTACACTACTCTGATTGACCTAAAATTTTTTAGGCACCTCTAGAATATCATTCCCTACAACTTTCATGTTTTAAGCCAAGGACAATTCGGCCTCTAACTAGGAGCTAAAAATTTGGGCAGAATGTTCCTTCACAAAACCTAATTTTCTGAAATTTCTTCCAAAACAGAAATTGATTGCAATTGTCCACTTTTTCCACCTCATAGAGTCATTATATACCATTTCCAATCATCGTAGATAGCCACACAATCATTCTTATATTAAAACAGAAAAATCCCCAAAAATAAGAAAACTTCATCACTTCAACCACAAATCAAGAAATAATCCATCAAACCATCTCTTTAGCCATCACAAGTCACCAATTTAGCATAATCAAGAACAAAGAAAGGATTGCTAGACATGAACCTTGAAATATGAAGAAAGTTGATGGCTTAGTCCTTTGCCTTCTCTAATCACTCCACCACTACCTTCAATCTTCCTAAACAAGTGACTTTTGTGGAGGAATTTGAAAGTTTAACGGTTGATTCACAAGATTGAGCAAGAAATGGAGTTGGAGTTGAAGGCTTTCTTCTTGTATTTTTGCTCCAGGAGGTTCGGCCAAGACAAGCTTAAAATGGAGAGAAATTGGTCAATTTTTGAGGCTTAGTAAAGGTGATGCAAATTAGTCAAAGTCCAACTTTGAATAAGAAGGTGACACATGTCACCTTTTGGTTTAAAACTTATCTTTTTGTCTCTCCAATACAAATATCTTAACACTTTGTAAAATAATATCACTTAATACAAAATTCCGAAAGTTGTCAAAAATATAATGCATTTACCGCACTTGCGGGTCCCACGTTCAAAATACGCTTTTAATTTCTCAAAAACTAACCGATACTAGAAAAATCATTTTCAAACTATCTTTGCTCATAAACTTTATCTGGGAAATTTTTCTAATAAAGAAAATATAGAAAAGGCGGGCGATTAAATAAAATAAACACTAGAAAATTAGAAAATTTTCGGGTTCTCACACTCATACTTTTCGGCGCGTCACAAACTCCCCTCCTTAAAAGAATGTCGTCCTCGACATTCCATCTTGTACCAATCAAGTCGAGATATCCCGCAAGAATCACTAATAGTGCAACCCAAACCCACAGTCCGGCATCCTAAACTTCAAGCCTAGGATACACTACAGAGATCTGAAGCCTAAGCTCTGATACCAACTGTGACAGCCCCACCTCCCCCTAAGGCGAACCAGAGGGTTCGGCGGGCCGCCTGCCCAGCTCTCGCCGGGACTCAGTCGTTCACTACAATCCTCAAATGAATTACAAGAATAAACCTCAAATATTACAATATAAATCTCCAATATACATCAAATTCTCCAATAATTACACGTCAAAAGCAAAGCGGAAATAATTCTCAACTATACATAAAATGATTTCCAAATCCAAATTGTACAAAACATAGGCCATCCAGTCACGTGCACAAGTACCTCAAGTCCTTCCTTCGCCTTGAGCCATTTGGAGGGGAATAAAATATTTTTGGGGTGAGCTAGAAGCTCAACGAGTAACCAGTAAAATCATTAAACAAATATATTTCACAATGTTGCATTTCGATCATTTCGATGATGTCATGATTCAGAGATCAAATGTTCGTTTAGTGCTCTCGTGAGCCAGGGAAATCATAGCACTTGAACACCCAACGCTCAAATAGATCATTTAACATTAACATTAACATTAAGAAGGAGCCCCTTCTTGAGCTCCAGATAAACATGAACATGAACCATAAACAGAGTGGAGACGTTGGTGTCCAGCACAAGACTTTCCCAGAACTCATTGAAGCCAAATCATGTCATGAACTCACATGCAAGCACGCATGATATGCAATCGAGTACATAATGCAAGAAACATTTCACAAGTACTTTGGAAATAGTTTAGGGTCACTCACCTCCACGGCTCAGAAATCATCCATCATATAACATTGCCTTGCTCAAATCCAAGTCTTAGATCACAAACTCAATGCAAACAAATCCCTTCAAAGTTCGGACAACACTTCCCCTGAATTTGCTAACTTTTCCAGCCATCATGGCTTCATTATTTCCTCATCCAGTCCCAAAGGTACACTCACAACAACAAGTTCATCCAATAGCCATTCAGCAAGCTCCAAGTAGTACTAGTACAAGTCAAGCTAGGGAAAAGTCCGGAAATGAAAGTTAAGCTCAAAACCAGAAAAACAGGTTTTGACGTCATTTTGCGGTAATGGTACCAAAGGCACTACGATTGTCGGATGAAGGTACAAGACCCACCGTTTCGAAGCTAAGAGACAGGGATACAATATTAAAGAAGGTAACTCAACCCAGTTTCGAGTGTAACCAGGTCAAAAATACAAGATACTATACCAGAATCACAAAAACAGATTCACAGAACGCATTCTAGCGGAAACATCATAAAGCAGGCTATCCAAGTCCAAATCCAGAAATTCTAAAACCAGCTGAAAGATAAGAAATAGGGCTAAATTTCATCAGAAGACCTCAACAACCAATTCGGAAGCAAGTCCAGCCAAAACAACCAATTACAGGCGCAATTCTTACATTCGGGTAAAACCAGAACAACAATAGTAATTTCACCTTTTCTCATATTACACTACTCTGATTGACCTGAAATGTTTTAGGCACCTCTAGAATATCATTCCCTACAACTTTCATGTTTTAAGCCAAGGCCAATTCGGCCTCTAACTAGGAGCTAAAAATTCGGGCAGAATGTTCCTTCACAAAACCTAGTTTTCTGAAATTTCTTCCAAAACAGAAATTGATTGCAATTGTCCACTTTTTCCACCTCATAGAGTCATTATATACCATTTCCAATCATCATAGATAGCCACACAATCATGCTTATATTAAAATAGAAAAATCCCCAAAAATAAGAAAACTTCATCACTTCAACCACAAATCAAGAAATAATCCATCAAACCATCTCTTTAGCCATCACAAGTCACTAATTTAGCATAATCAAGAACAAAGAAAGGATTGCTAGACATGAACCTTGAAATATCAAGAAAGTTGATGGCTTAGTCCTTTGCCTTCTCTAATCACTCCACCACTACCTTCAATCTTCCTAAACAAGTGACTTTTGTGGAGGAATTCGAAAATTTAACGGTTGATTCACAAGATTGAGCAAGAAATGGAGTTGGAGTTGAAGGCTTTCTTCTTGTATTTTTGCTCCAGGAGGTTCGGCCAAGACAAGCTTAAAATGGAGAGAAATTGGTCAATTTTTGAGGTTTAGTAAAGGTGATGCAAATTAGTCAAAGTCCAACTTTGAATAAGAAGGTGACACATGTCACCTTTCGGTTTAAAACTTATCTTTTTGTCTCTCCAATACAAATATCTTAACACTTTGTAAAATAATATCACTTAATACAAAATTCCAACAAGTTGTCAAAAATATAATTCATTTACCGCACTTGCGGGTCCCACGTTCAAAATACGCTTTTAATTTCTCAAAAACTAACCGATACTAGAAAAATCATTTTCAAACTATCTTTGCTCATAAACTTTATCTGGGGAATTTTTCTAATAAAGAAAATGTAGAAAAGGCGGGCGATTAAATAAAATAAACACTAGAAAATTAGAAAATTTCCGGGTTCTCACACTCATACTTTTCGGCTCGTCACAAACTCCCCTCCTTAAAAGAATGTCGTCCTCGACATTCCATCTTGTACCAATCAAGTTGAGATATCCCGCAAGAATCACTAATAGTGCAACCCAAACCCACAGTCCGGCATCCTAAACTTCAAGCCTAGGATACACTACAGAGATCTGAAGCCTAAGCTCTGATACCAACTGTGACAGCCCCACCTCCCCCTAAGGCGAACCAGAGGGTTCGGCGGGCCGCCTGCCCAACTCTCGCCGGGACTCAGTCGTTCACTACAATCCTCAAATGAATTACAAGAATAAACCTCAAATATTACAATATAAATCTCCAATATACATCAAATTCTCCAATAATTACACGTCAAAAGCAAAGCGGAAATAATTCACAACTATACATAAAATGATTTCCAAATCCACATTGTACAAAACATAGGCCATCCAGTCACGTGCACAAGTACCTCAAGTCCTTCCTTCGCCTTGAGCCATTTGGAGGGGAATAAAATATTTTCGGGGTGAGCTAGAAGCTCAGCGAGTAACCAGTAAAATCATTAAACAAATATATTTCACAATGTTGCATTTCGATCATTTCGATGATGTCATGATTCAGAGATCAAATGTTCGTTTAGTGCTCTCGTGAGCCAGGGAAATCATAGCACTTGAACACCCAACGCTCAAATAGATCATTTAACATTAACATTAACATTAAGAGGGAGCCCCTTCTTGAGCTCCAGATAAACATGAACATGAACCATAAACAGAGTGGAGACGTTGGTGTCCAGCACAAGACTTTCCCAGAACTCATTGAAGCCAAATCATGTCATGAACTCACATGCAAGCACGCATGATATGCAATCGAGTACATAATGCAAGAAACATTTCACAAGTACTTTGGAAATAGTTTAGGGTCACTCACCTCCACGGCTCAGAAATCATCCATCATATAACATTGCCTTGCTCAAATCCAAGTCTTAGATCACAAACTCAATGCAAACAAATCCCTTCAAAGTTCGGACAGCACTTCCCCTGAATTTGCTAACTTTTCCAGCCATCATGGCTTCATTATTTCCTCATCCAGTCCCAAAGGTACACTCACAACAACAAGTTCATCCAATAGCCATTCAGCAAGCTCCAAGTAGTACTAGTACAAGTCAAGCTAGGGAAAAGTCCGGAAATGAAAGTTAAGCTCAAAACCAGAAAAACAGGTTTTGACGTCATTTTGCGGTAATGGTACCAAAGGCGCTACGATTGTCGGATGAAGGTACAAGACCCACTGTTTCGAAGCTAAGAGACAGGGATACAATATTACAGAAGGTAACTCAACCCAGTTTCGAGTGTAACCAGGTCAAAAATGCAAGATACTATACCAGAATCACAAAAACAGATTCACAGAACGCATTCTAGCGGAAACATCATAAAGCAGGCTATCCAAGTCCAAATCCAGAAATTCTAAAACCAGCTGAAAGATAAGAAACAGGGCTAAATTTCATCAGAAGACCTCAACAACCAATTCGGAAGTAAGTCCAGCCAAAACAACCAATTACAGGCGCAATTCTTACATTCGGGTAAAACCAGAACAGCAATAGTAATTTCACCTTTTCTCATATTACACTACTCTGATTGACCTGAAATATTTTAGGCACCTCTAGAATATCATTCCCTACAACTTTCATGTTTTAAGCCAAGGCCAATTCGGCCTCTAACTAGGAGCTAAAAATTCGGGCAGAATGTTCCTTCACAAAACCTAATTTTCTGAAATTTCTTCCAAAACAGAAATTGATTGCAATTGTCCACTTTTTCCACCTCATAGAGTCATTATATACCATTTCCAATCATCGTAGATAGCCACACAATCATTCTTATATTAAAACAGAAAAATCCCCAAAAATAAGAAAACTTCATCACTTCAACCACAAATCAAGAAATAATCCATCAAACCATCTCTTTAGCCATCACAAGTCACCAATTTAGCATAATCAAGAACAAAGAAAGGATTGCTAGACATGAACCTTGAAATATGAAGAAAGTTGATGGCTTAGTCCTTTGCCTTCTCTAATCACTCCACCACTACCTTCAATCTTCCTAAACAAGTGACTTTTGTGGAGGAATTTGAAAGTTTAACGGTTGATTCACAAGATTGAGCAAGAAATGGAGTTGGAGTTGAAGGCTTTCTTCTTGTATTTTTGCTCCAGGAGGTTCGACCAAGACAAGCTTAAAATGGAGAGAAATTGGTCAATTTTTGTGGTTTAGTAAAGGTGATGCAAATTAGTCAAATTCCAACTTTGAATAAGAAGGTGACACATGTCACCTTTTGGTTTAAAACTTATCTTTTTGTCTCTCCAATACAAATATCTTAACACTTTGTAAAATAATATCACTTAATACAAAATTCCAAAAGTTGTCAAAAATATAATGCATTTACCGCACTTGCGGGTCCCACGTTCAAAATACGCTTTTAATTTCTCAAAAACTAACCGATACTAGAAAAATCATTTTCAAACTATCTTTGCTCATAAACTTTATCTGGGAAATTTTTCTAATAAAGAAAATGTAGAAAATGCGGGCGATTAAATAAAATAAACACTAGAAAATTAGAAAATTTCCGGGTTCTCATACTCATACTTTTTGGCGCGTCACAACCCACTAGTGCGCCCTTGGTGGTGCTTGATAACACAAGAAGTTAGCACAATGGCTAAACTTCACCACAGGATCTTCAATTAATGCCACTAACGGACACAAGGCAGCTGAAGATTCAACTAGCCGTTAGTAGTGTCGGACGTCCGGTAGGCTGGTTTTGTGCGTCCGAACGCAGGTAGTGAGTTCAAGAAATTTTCTTGAAATCTTTAGGCAGCATCAGAATATGCGTCCGACCATATGATGTAAAACTTGGAATCCTTCATTAATTCTTTCGGACATCCGGTGCTTCTAATGCTTGTCGTTCGAAGTGTTGCAACGATTGTCGGACGTCCGGTGCTCAGGTATTGTACGTTCGATCGAGGTTAGAGATCTTAGAAGTGCTGACTTATCAGCTTCGGGTGTCCGAGGATAGGTTCTTTGCGCGTCCAAAGATACTCAACGATTATCGGACGGCCGATAGGATGTATTTGTGCGTCCGACAAATGTTTTAGCAGATGCTTGGCCTTTGAACCTGTCTTGCTCCATTTTATGACCAAAAACAAACTTGAAAAACATTAGTTTTATCCACTTGTTTTTAATCATCAAAAGGTACGAACAAAGATAAACAAACTTGATGTTACAGGATTTTTCTCCAATTTCTAAGTGGCTTTCTCTTACTCATAGTGTGAGGACCCGTAAAATTTTTCTTAATTTATATCATTTAATTCTATTCCCTTTCATGCATTTTCTTTATTTTATTTTACTACCTTAATTTTCTAGACATTTTATATGTGAATATAGTTTTCAAAATATTTTTCTAGTATAAGTTAGTTCGGGTTAATTTGGAAGTGTATTAAAGACGTGGGACCCGCTAGCGCGGTAAGTGCGATAAAATTTTTACGACTAGGTTAAGTTTCGTATTGAGGGATATTATTTTACCATGTACTAGGAGATAATTAGAGGTTAGTTATCTAGGTTAAACTTGGTAGACAAAGGGATAAGAATAAACTTAAGAAAGACCAAGTGTCATGAAACCATTGGATGGGGACTTTGACCTTGCACTTCAATCCCTTGCTTCAATCTTGATTTCCAACCATTGAAATTGTAGATTACTCCATCAAAGTTGCTTACTAAGGAGGATTAAAGCTTCTAGTGGAGGGATTTGTGAAAGGAAAACCCTAAGCTATCATCTTTCTTGAGGTGTGAAGGTACTTTGCTTACAAACTTCATCTTTGTTCATGCTAATGTCAAATTAGTGATTTTTGGTGACTAAGGATGCTATTTTGTGGAAGGTTTCATGGTTTAGAGTAGAGTTGTAGTAAATTTCAGATTTTATTGGTAATTTTTCTATTTTTATATGATGTCTATGGTTGGCCATGGAATGATGGCTTCATATGGTCTAAAGTGGAGCTTTTGTGTGTTAGTTGTAGTTGTTTGCAGAAATTTCAGAATTTGTGCGGAAATTTCAGTTTAGGGTTTCAATCTACCCTATTTTTCACTGCACGTTCGACCATGTTGAAAGCTGAATCAGCCCTTGCCCAAAACATGAAAGTTGTAGATATATGAGTTAGCTATCTACCTACAAAACTTCAGATCGATTGGGGTACTGTAACATATGAAATGACCAAAATACCCTTGACTGCCCACAAGCCTTGTTTCACGGACAGTTTTCTATCCTCACTGAGATTTTAATTTTTGACCATGAAAATGCATGATTTGGTTTTGAAGGTCTTCATAAGAAATGTAGGTATATGTCTTGGCTTCGAAACGCCATAAGATTCGTTGCAATCCGATAAGTGTAGATTCAGTTGTGCTTATTGTGCCGAAAGGTGTGATTTATAGTCGAAGATTTGTATGTGGTTGAATTGAGATCACATTGGTGTGATTGTAGGTTGGCGCGTAGCTCTTTTGTCGGCTTTGAGCGGTTTGGAGTTTTTGTCGTATCAACTTGACCTTTTCTCGTGCCTCCTCCATCCATGGAATAGTTGTTGGGTCTAGCACCTTCCTCTCGCCGACTTCGTCCCAATAGATTGGTGACCGGCACTTCCTCCCATAAAGCGCTTCGTATGGAGCCATTTGAATTGACGAATGGTAACCATTATTGTAAGCAAACTCTACTAAGGTCATATGTTGACCCCAATTACCTCTAAAATCGAGAATGCAGGTCCTTAACATATCCTCGAGAGTTTGGATTGTTCGTTCCGATTGTCCATCCGTCTGAGGGTGATAGGTGGTGCTTAGGTTGAGTTTAGTCCCTAAAGTCTCCTGAAACTTCTGCCAAAACCTAGATACGAAGCGGGGATCTCTATCTGAAACGATGCTCACGGTAACGCCATGTAGCCTTACGATCTCGTCCATGTACACCTGAGCCAATTTGTCCATGGAATACTTCATGTTTACCGGCAAGAAATGAGCCGACTTGGTTAATCGATCGACGATCACCCACACGGCATCGTGTCCTCGTTGCGTTTGCGGCAAACTTGAAACGAAGTCCATTGTGATGTTTTCCCATTTCCATTCGGGTATCTCAAGAGGTTGTAACAAGCCGGATGGTTTTTGATGCTCCACCCTGACTTGTTGGCAAACAAGACATTTCTGCACATATAAAGCAATTTCCTTCATCATGTTATCCCACCAATAAGCTCCTTTTCGGTCCTGGTACATCTTGCTACTACCCGGATGGATCGTGTATTTGGATCGATGAGCCTCCTTTAAGATCTCTGTCTTTAACGTTTCATCTTTAGGCACCACCATGCGGTTTCGGTATTTCAGAACCCCCTCGGGACTAAAGTTGAAGTCGGTCGATTCACCTTTTTCCACCTTCTCTCCCCACTTCCGCACCATCGAAGCTGGATGTTACCTTAATATTACTAAAAATCACCTTATGACTCCCAAGGCAGGGTTTCCACTCACAAACGGATTCTAACAAATCCCATTCCTTAATCATTAACCCTGCTACTTGAGCCTTTCAACTTAAGGCATCGGCCACCACGTTCGCTTTTCCCGGATGATAGTTGATGGTGCATTCGTAGTCCTCTATAAATTCCATCCACCTTCGTTGCCTCATGTTTAATTTCTTCTGCGAGAAGAGGTACCTAAGGCTCTTATGATCGGAGTAAACCTCGAAGGTTACCCCGTATAGATAGTGTCTCCACTTTTTCAGAGCGAAAACAACTGCAGCTAACTCCAGATCGTGGGTTGGGTAGTTCTGCTCGTGGGGTTTCAATTTCCTAGAGGCAAAAGATATCACATTCCAGTTTTGCATCAGCACACACCCTAGACCTTCCCGCTAAGCGTCGGTATAAACGGTAAAACCGTCTATTCCGTTTGGCAAAACTAGAATCGGGGCCATGGTTAGTTTTTTCTTTAACTCCCGAAAACTCGCTTCACATTTGGCATTCCACACAAACCGACCATGTTTCTTCGTCAGGTCAGTTAAAGGGCCGGCCAGTTTGGAAAAGTCTTTAATGAAACGCCAGTAGTACCCAGCCAACCCTAGAAAATTACAAATCTCCGTGGGGTTTTCTGGCCACTTCCAATTAGTCACAGCCTCTACTTTTGCTGGGTCAACCGAGATGCCCTCTTGGGAAATTACGTGCCCTAAGAAAGAAATTTTCTCCAGCCAAAACTCGCACTTACTGAACTTGGCGTACAACTGATGCTCTCTTAGGGTTTGCAAAATGACTCTTAGGTGCTGCTCATGCTCCTCACGAGTCTTGGCGTAGACCAGGATGTCGTCGATAAAGACAACGACGAATCGATCCAGGTAGGGCTTAAAAATCCTATGCATTAAATCCATAAAGGCGGTAGGGGCATTGGTCAATCCAAAGGGCATAATTGCGAATTCGTAGTGCCCATATCTCGAGTTGAAAGCAGTTTTTGGGATATCTTCTTTCCTAATCAACAATTGGTAATACCCCTGTCAAAGATCTAATTTCGAGAAGACCACGGCTCCCTGCAACTGGTCGAATAACTCATCAATATGGGGCAGTAGATACTTATTTTTAATCTTCACATTGTTTAGTCCCCCGATAGTCTATGCACATCCGCAGACTCCCGTCCTTCTTCTTCACAAATAATACAGGGGCTCTCCAAGAAGACCCACTCTCTTGAATGAACCCCCGCTCCAAAAGGTCTTGTAACTGTAATTTCAACTCCTTAAGTTCCGCAGGGGCCATCCGATATGGGGTTTTTGAGATGGGCGACGTTCCCGGTAACAAGTCGATTTTGAATTCTATCTCTCTCTCCGGAGGTAGGGCTACTAACTCATCAGGGAATACATCTGGATATTCCTTCACTATGTTCACATCCTCTACCTTCAATTTATCGGTGGGGGTATTGATTAGAAAGGCTAAGAACCCTTGCGTCCCTCTACTTAGTAATTTCCTAGCCCGAATACCCGAGATCAAGGCAGATGAGGCTAACCTTCCCCTTATATCTAACCTTAAAGTCGTCTCCCCAGGAATGCGAAACTCTACCACCTTCTTCTTACAATCTAATTGAGCATTATACCTGGCTAGCCAGTCCATGCCTAAAATCACGTCGTACCCTTTAATGGACAGGCTTATCAAATTTCCTAGCAATTTTCTCTCTCCTACCCAAACTTCACAGTCCTTGTAAACCATACTGGTAATCAGACAATGGTCCCCAGTAGGCATACTAACTTCTAGGTCATAAGGTAGACTAGCAGATTTTATATCAATACTAAACATAAAATTGGGGTTAACAAAGGAATGGGTGGCACCAGGATCTACTAAGACCTTCGCAAATCGATGGAATATAGGGATCGTACCTTCTACGACCTCGGAAGAGTCAGGGACCTGTTGTGGCTCTAATGAGTACACTCGAGCCGACACCTTGGGTTTCTTCCCGTCCATCTTAGCTGGTCCAGAATTGGACTTCGGCGGCGTTTGACTCCCCTTTCCATCTTGCTTTAGAATCGGGCAGGTGGCAAGCTGGTGGTCTGCACTTCCGCAACGCAGACACTTTCCTTCCTTCTTCCAGTAGTTGTCCTCTGTGTGGTTCGGCTTTCCGCAATACCCACAGGGTCCACGGGATGCCGAACTCGAACCTCTCTGGAAACCTCCTCTCTGGCTTCTTCTAGTTGGGGCACCTCTTGACTGAGCCCCTCTACCTACGCCCGACTGCTTTCCACCTGTGATACCCCGACTTCTTTAAACCACAAATTCTAATCAAAAGAAAAAAAATCTAGTTTACTTGTGACTAACTGATTTTCTTAAATTTCTTATTTTTAATCGGAACCCTAATTGTAATCAATGAAATTGTAAAATCCCGCACATTTTTCTTAAAATTCCTTTTATTTGGAAACTATTACTTTCTAATAGCCCTACTACTCAATCACCCCACAATAAGTGTAAATGAACCTAGAAAGTAGGGTTTCACTTTTCGTTTTCAAGTTAGAGCGAATTAGGGTTTTCACATTTTTCCGTAGTGTGACTATTCGGTACGGATTGAGGATCAAATTTGGTAGGTAAGAGTGACTTTTGGATGAGGAAATATTATATGATTTGAAGTGATAATAATAAATTAGTGATTAGAAGGTAAAACCCTAGTATACGTGATTTAAGAAAAAATGGCTCGAACCGACGGGTATCGATCACTACCGATTGAACCCACCACTTGACCACCACATACCCTTGATATTTTTGCAAAATATCTCCCTCATCCTCAGCCATATAGCTGAAATATGTGGGCCAAAATGCAAGGAAAAGAAAGTAAAATTTTAGTTGATTTTGGTGGTGACAAGTGTCGGCCACCAATGGTTCCTTGACCAAGCCAAAGTCTCACCTTCTTATCTTCCATTTGAGCTCATTCTTCCTCATTTTTTTTTCTGGTTAGCCGAGAGCAAGGAGAGGGAGGAGAGTGAGGAGACTTTAATCTTCTACCTTGAATCCAACCTTTTGAGTGCAACCAAGAAAAACTAAACCGATTAATCACTAGTTTGGAAGCTTGGGAAGCTTAAGGAACCAAAAATTTCAAGGAGAGGTGGAGGATCATTCTTGCAAGCTCTTGTCTTGAGGTATAATGGCTGGTCAACCTTTATTTCTCCATTAATCATGATTAAGTTGGGTATTAATGTTAGTATTGTGCTTGTGATGCTTGTTCCAAGTGATTTTGATGATTAGATGGATGACTTTGGAGTTAGGGTTTCTTGTGGGTTAGGTGTTGTATGATGTATATATCTCGTATATAATCTTGTAAAGGAGATGGTAGTGGTAGTTTCAAGGTAAAAATGTGAATTATAGCTTGAATATAGAAAAATTCCAGATTTCTAGAAATTGTAGCTTCAGTTCTGCCTGATTCCATTTCATCATGTTACAAGCCTAATTAGGCTTACCACAAAATATGAAAGTTGTAGAGAATGCCATTTTATGGTTTCCTACAAAATTTCAGCTCAATCGGAGTAACGTACCCTATGAAAAGATGAAAATACCCTGACTGCCCTAGGAGTAAAATCAGAGGACAGTTTTGACTGTACACTAAGTTGGCTGCGTTTGTTAACCTAGATACGTACTGAACTAGATTTTATCCAAAACATGAAAGTTTTAGTACTTTATCTTAGCTTTTCAACGCCTCCAAGAACGTCTTAAACAGACTTTGGTAGCTTCAGATATGGCCATTTGAAGGTAGTACGGTTAACTGGTCTATTAGTAGAAGTTTGGTTCTGTGAATTGGGAATTTGACTGGGTTACACTGGAAATTGGACTAAGTGATCTTCATCAAAATTGTAGGCCTGTGTCTTAGCTTCGAAATGGTATGATTTACACCTCAATCCGATAAGCATAGCTTTGGTTGTGTCCGTTACGTAAAACCACGTCAAATCTGTCTTTTGCTAGACTTCATTTCCACACATGTCGTTAGCTTGATTTTTGTACTTGTATTACCTTGAGCCTATTGAACGGCTATTGAAATGAGTTTGTTTTGTGTGTAACTTTGGGTTTGATTGAGGAAAAGAATGAGGCCATAAATGGCTGGAAAATAGGAAAAATACAAAGGGCGTACTGCCCAAATTTACGCTCAAGGTCTAGGTAGACATACTTGCAACTTGAGTAAGGGTTAAGAGCGATTACCACTTGAACTATCTAGGATATTGGCATCTTCTTTTATCGAGGTATATCAGTGAGGATTTGGCCGAACTTGTACCCTTGAGAAATAAAATCATGACTACTAGGAGTATGTTTTCCTTGTACTTTCGACTCAAATGGCATTTCCAAGTATAAATGTTACAAAGTTATATAGTTTGAAAAGCGAGCGAGTGTTTCACGAATATTCTCCAAGTGAATTTCCATGTCTTGATTCTTATTGAACGAAACGTCTACGTTTCGAACCTTAGTCGATTTTTAAAGTTCTGAAACAAAGTTTTATCGCAGATTTGGACTCCGAACCCGGAGTATAACCCAGACGTGATTACTAGGGGCACTTCATTTTGGTGAGTGCTTCCAAATACCTGATTGAACTGGACACTTGTTTCCAATACTTGATCAATATGATTAAATGATATATGATTGGTTTGATCGGGCAAGAGTGTACTTTATCGCACTTGCCCTTATTTGATATATACTTGTTTATTGTTGAAATTGATTTGATATACTTGTTTATGATGTGCGCACTTCCTGGAATTCCAGAAACCCTGCGGCAAGTTACTCGAGTCGAGCCGGCAAGGGCTTGGTCGATTGGGTAACGAACCCTGGGTCTCTTGATTGTCGAGTGGAGTGATATCTCCTCGACTAATCGGTATACTCGAGTATTACCACCCGTGTTTATTGAGGATTTTGGGCCCAGTAGGGGGTTTGAATGGTGGACGGAGAGTAGTGTAAGTGGTGTTCTACTGGATTGGTTACTTACTTGAAAGTTGACGGAGTGTCAACTATTACGTGATCAAGCTCCTGGTGATGCATTGGGAATTTGGCTCCTGAGAGCCATTCGTATCCTTATACTTTGAGATGATTGTTACTTGTAGTGTTATTGTTTCTTTTAAAACTTTACACTCGCTCATTTTGAGATTGCTACTTGAAGTGTTATTGCTCACTTTTATGAACTCTTCATGCTCGTTACTTTGCTATATCGAAAACTTGTACTTATAAATAATGGTCAATTTGCTATTTGGAACCTCACTGGGCTTTTAGCTCATTCCACGCCATTTGTTTTCCTTACAGGGGTACAAGCGAGGCGTGAGACGTGTACAGACTAGCGCAGTCTAGTTGTTTTGAATTTTGTAATTGTACTCGCACCAGTCGCTCGATTAGGGTTGAATGTACTGAGAACTTAAATCTTTTGATGTATTTGGGACTGTATGGATGGTTGAGATAGAAATGAATGTATCCGTATGTTCCAAACTTGGGAACCATTATTTCGTTTATTATTGAGGTTGCACCTTATTTTAATTGATGCGAGTGAGTGAGTCCTGGCGAGAGCTGGGCAGGCGGTCCGCTAAACCCTAGGGTACACCCAGAGGGAGGTGGGGCCGTCACACCACCTCCTGCTCCCCATAAAATCTTGGAAGGGGCACTCTTATCCCCTTGCCCCGAACTACTACCAGGAAACCCTCATTTTTTCGCTTGAAAGTTCCTCACCCGTAGCCTAGCATTCTCTACTCGTTGCGTCTTCTCTACGGCATCACTGAAGGCGTTAATTTGGGCCACGGCTAGATCCTTCTAGATCTCCACGTTCAGATCTTGGACGAATCGCCGTATTCTTCGTTGCTCGGTCATGATGAGTTCGGCTGCAAATTTGGACAGCCGAGTGAATTGGCTGTCGTACTCGGCCACAGTCTGGGTCTCTTGGCAAAGTCGGATAAATTCATCTTCTTTCCGCTCCTGAACCAGAGGAGGGAAGAATTTGGCGTTGAACTTCCCCATAAAGTTCACCCAGATCCTAGGCGTTTGTTCCCATTCCCACTTTTGCCGTATGACGTTCCACCAGGAACGGGCCGCCTCTTCCAGTTGAAAGACGGCGAAAGTCACCTGCCTCTCTTCCGTATAATGTAGGGCGGAAAAGATGTCCACCATATTTTCTAGCCACCTTTTGGCTATATCCGGATCAGGCCCCCCGATAAACTTTGGTGGGGTAAACTTCTGGAACCTCTCGAGAGCCCTATCCTCGCTCTCCACGTGATTACCGGGGTTCCCAGGATTGAGGTTAGCGTTTTGACCCTGTTGGTGCACCACTTGGGCTAGTAAATTAGTCATTTGCTGCATGGCAGCCGCTATTTGGACGTTGGGATCAACCCTAGGTTCAGGGTTTGGTCCAGACGAGGCTTCCCCAGTGCCCCTTTCCGACTTGGGTTGCCTACTCCCGCGTCCCCGGCCTCGACTACTACGAGTGCCCTCCATCGATCTAAGTCAATCTAAGGTCAAAAGATAAGTATAATGTGAAAGGGCACATAACCCCTTTTCGTAACAATAAACACGAACAATTAGCCAAAACAACTACTTCATAGAGCATTTAAACGCATAACACATGTACATAGAACACATAACAGGATCAAGCCATTATACAAAACAGGCAGTCAAGGACATACAAAAGTTATCCGATGAAACAAAAAGGTCCTCCAAAACAATATACAAAGTTAGGCCAAAACAACTAACTAAGAGCCTTTCCTAATTATTCCCTTCATGGAATCAAAAGCGGTTCAAAAGTTCTAGCCTAATTCCCTACGGAGGCCACAGACTCTCCCCCTTGGCTAGAACTAGGGGTACTCCCCTCACTAGGTGTATCGCCACCAGGAGCCACTACCTGCGCATTTGCGCCAATCACACCTTGGATCAGCGTCTCACACTCATTAATAATGCCTCCTGAACGGTCTTTAACCTCCCGGACGACATTAGTAAGGTGCTGGTTGACTCCTTGCAACTGCTCTCTAAGAGCATTAGTTCGTTCCTGCTCCATGTCTATATCTCCTTAGAGCTCTCCGATCCAATCAGCCTGCATCCTTATGGCGCCCCTTAATCTAAGCGTCTCAGTGTGATCCCCGACGGCGGCACTCCTAAGTCTCCTCCTCTCATCTAGCACCGCCACGACCACATGATCAGCATAAGAGTAATACTAGCAACGCCTACAGCGGCGGGTCCGGCTGGCAGTATACCAAAGCCGGATCGGACCTCCCGGTTTCTCCTGGTAATCAATGACTCGTGGACGTCTCTGAGGTGGCTCACCTCCGCCCGCTCCACTGGTTTCGGCCATAACCTATAAAGATAACAAAAGGGTTCTTATCTTAGACAACGTAAGCATAATCGCACCTAACAGTACCTTAACACTTACCTCACAGGTCCTAAGGAACAAAATTTAAAACTTGCCTAGGTCATTTCTAACCTAGGCTCTGATACCACCTGTGACAGCCCCACCGCCCCCTAAGGCATACCAAAGGGGTTAGCGGACTGCCTGCCCAACTCTCGCCAGGACTAACGAGGCAGTTAAATACAACCTAAAACGTTCCGGGATAAAATAACGTGCTAACCCAATTCAAAATCGCAAAAGTGGAAAACAAAAGAAATCGAAACCGTAAATGAATAGTGATTGCCACGCCACAATCCAGACCGAATCCAATCAACTACCAATAACATTACATAACTCTAGAGAATGAACATTTCCAAACCAAATAGGATACATGAACATGGTTAAATAGTTTATACACATACGTTTGTAATCTACAAAATAAAAGGAAAATATTTGGATCCAAGTACATTTAGAGTTTCCAACCATCGAGGAGCTTTACAAAATAATATATTAAACTAGCTCAACTCGTACATTAAAACATCATAGTCTCCAAAAGGTTGTTCCCTGTAAGGAAAACAAAATTTAACGAAGTGAGCTTTCGCCCAATGAGGTACCATCACTCAGGCATTCAAGGAGTACATAATCACAATAATACACAATTCAAATAAGTTCATCAAATGAGCACAACTAACACCACACAATAAATGGGAGAAAAGGATATGGACGGCTCTCAAGAGCCCTTTTCCACTCTTGGCATACTTGATCTCACCCCATTGACACTCCGTCAATGTATAAAAGTAACCAATACCGTAGACCTCACTTTTCTCCAATTTCCTTCCACCTCACATACCCCTACCGGGCCCGAACTCCAATCAGTTCAGTAATGGTAACACTCGAGTATACCGGAATCAAGTGTCTCGTACCCATCGATTCCTTAGAAACAGTTCCCCATGGCTTGTTAATTTCCTCGACCAAGCCCTTGCTGGCTCGATTCAATTGACCACCAATGGGGTTGAGCTCAGAATCAACAGTATAAGTCGTTGGATACACGTCCAAACGACACCAATTCAAGTATAATCAAGACAAATCAAGTGATACAGTAAACAGTCAATTAAGCCATAGAGTACAAGAGTGGTAAAGTACACCCTCGTCTCAACCAGTATCATCAGTAAACACAAACATTCCAATCATACATCTCAAATGAGCGCCTTGGGTCACCGGCACGCCCTAAAACATTCAATTAAACACAATGAGACAAAATACGAGTCATAAACCGAATCCACACACTACTAGAGTAAGACCAAATAGAACGTATAAGTGCAAAATCAAACTAGGGAGAGTCTGGAAATGAAGTTTATGCCCTAAAACCAAAAGGCAGATTTGATGTTATTTAGCGTATTGGACACAACCGGAGCTACGATTATCGGATTGGGATAAAATTTATACCATTTCGAAATTAAGATAAAGGGCTACAATTTTTATGAAGACCACTCAGTCCGGTTCGTAATGTAGCTAGGTCAAAATTTCAATGTACCAAACCAGAATCGCACAAACAGGTCAACTAACTGCATTCTGGTTAAATGACCATAACTCAGGCTACCGAAGTCCAATTAAGGTGTTTCCAAGGCTGTTAGAAATCTAAGACACAGCACTACAACTTTTGTGTTTTGGCCAAAATCTAATTCAGTACGGATCAGGGTGAACGGTCGCAGTCAGTTTGGGTGAACTGTCAACACTGTCCACCAAAACTCTTACCTATGGCAGTCTGGGTATTTCCGTCTTTTCACAGGATACCGAGCTTGGATTGGGCTGAAATTTTACAAGAAACTATAAAACATTATTTTCTACAACTTTCATGTTTTAACCTAAGGCTAATTCGGCCTTCATCCTATCCAAACAGTACCAGGAAGAACAGGGTTAGTTGAAACCCTAATCTGAAATTTTTCTGTACAAAGCGGAAATTTTCCGCACATAGCTACAATTTACGCATCAAAGCTTCATTCTAGACCATTCCAAGCTATCATCCATGGCCAACCAATATTAAACATATAAAACAGAAAAATCATGAATAAAAATAAAAATTTCACCAATCTCTACCAAAAGTCAAGAAATCTTCCACAAAATCACATCTTTAACCAACACAAGTCATTAATTTAACATTAGCATGACCAAAGATGGAATTCCTTAGCTACTCACCTTGCAACCTCAAGAAAGGAAGCTACTTAGCACCACTTTCTTCCAACCCACTTCATCAACTACTTCAATACCACCTAGCTAAGGGTTTTTATGGAGTGATTTGAAGTTTTATCGGTTAGATTTGAAGATTGGAGCAAGTTTTGGAAGGAATATGTTGAAGGTTTTTCTTTCTTTTCTCTCCAAGATGTTCAGCCAAGAGGATGAAGAAAGTGATGAATTTTTGGTCAATTTTGGTTAATTGGTAAAGGTAAGTAAGATGATCAAAGTCCAAGGGTGAATAGAAAAGTGACACTTGTCACTTGCTTTAATGCAAAGCTATCCTTTTGTCTCTCCAACTCTCATCCATTTGGTAACCTCTAATCATCTCTTAACACCTAGTAAATTAATCCCTGAATACTAAACTTAACCTAATCGGCCGAATTTTATCGAACTTACCGCACTAGTGGGTCCCACATCCGGTATACACTCTTAAAACCTCATGAACTAACTTATACTTGAAAAATAATTTAAAAACCCTATTTACTCATAAAAATTATTTAGAAAATTTTTTCCTAATAAAGAAAATGCATAAAAGGCGTGCAATTAAATAAAATAAAGCCTAGAAAATAAGAAAATTCACGGGTTCTCACAAGATCAATTCAAACCTAGGCTCTGATACCACCTGTGACGACCCCACCTCCCCCTAAGGCGTGCCAAAGGGTTCAGCGGACCGTCTGCCCAACTCTCGCCAGGACTCACTAACTCGTATCACGCGCATGCATCCATAGACAATAAATAATATTTCAATTCAAACTTATAATATACATCGATGCACAATCATGATACAAAGCTTCTATATACCCAAAATGCATCAACATATATACAATCCAAGTACAAATTATCCGAATCGAGTAATAGCGTGAGTACATATCAAAATTCAAAATATCTAGCCTATGCTAGTCTGTACGCGACTCACGTCTCGCTCGTACCCCTGTAAGGAAAACAAAACTAATGGAGTGAGCTAAAACTCAGTGAAATTCCAAATATCAAATTGGCAATCAAATAAAGTAAAAGTAGCAATGGAGTGAAATAGCGAGCAACCAAGTCAAAATTGAGCAATAACACTTCGTATAGCCAACTAACAAATATTTCACATGTCACATGTAAGGATACAGTTGCTCGTATACCGGCTCCACCATAGCTTGATCGATTGGTAGTTGACACTCCGTCAACTTTCAAGTAAGAAAATAGTCCAGTAGAACCCTACTTAACTCCAATCTCCGTCCACCGATCAAACCCCTTACCGGGCCCGAACTCCACAATAAATATTGGTGGTAGTACTCGAGTATACCGATTAGTCGAGGAGATAGCACTCCGTTCGACATCACTAACTACCCAGAGTTCGTTAGCTAATCGACCAGGCCCTTGCCGGCTCGACTCGACTAACTAGCCACAGGGTTTCTGGAATTCCAGGCCAAATACAATTCATGTGCATGTATAGCAAGTCAATTGCAATCGATGAACAAGAACAAATCATGTTAGGGCAAATGCGGTAAAGTACACCCTTGCCCTAACAAATCACTTATATATATCATGTAATCACATTGGTCAAAGATAAATCACAAATATCAAGTTCAATCAGATATTTGGAAGCACTCACCAAAAGTAGTGCTTCTAGTGATCGTGTCTGGGTTGTACTCTGGGTTTGGAGTCCAAATCTGCGATAAAACTTTGTTTAAGAACTTTGAAAATCGACTAAGGATCGAAACTTAGACGTTTCGTTCAATAAGAATCAAGAAATGGAAATTCACTTGGAAAATATTCGTGAAACACTCGCTCGCTTTTCAAACTATATAACTTTGTAACATTCTTACTTGGAAATGCCATTTGAGTCGAAAGTACAAGGAAAACGTATTCCTAGTAGTCATGATTGTATTTCTCCAGGGTACAAGTTCGGCCAAATCCTCACTGATATACCTCGATAAAAGAAGACGCAAATATCCTAGATGGGTCAAGGGGTAATCGCTCTTAACCCTTACTCAAGTTGCAAGTATGTCTACCTAGCCCTTGAGTGTAAATTTAGGCAGCACGCCCTTTGTATTTTCCTATTTTCCAGCCATTTATGGCTTTATTCTTTTCCTCAATCAATCCCACAGTTACACACAAAATAATCTCATTTCAATAGCCGTTCAATAGGCTTAAAGTCATACAAGTACAAAATCAAGCTAAGGACATGTGCGGAAATGAAGTTTAGCACAAGACAGATTTGATGTTGTTTTGCGTAACGGACACAACTGAAGTTATGCTTATCGGATTGAGGTGAAATTGATACCATTTCGAAGCTAAGGCAGAGAGCTACAACTTTGATGAAGACCATTTAGTTTAGTTCATAGTGTATCTAGGTCAAAATTTGAAATTACTGAACCAAAATCGCACAAACAGGTCAGTTAACCGCGCTATGTTTAAATGACAATAACTCAGGCTACCGAAGTCCAATCGAGGTGATTCCAAGGGCGTTGGAAAGCTAAGACATAGCACTACAACTTTTGTGTTTTGTCTAAATGCTAATTCAGTACGTATCAGGGTGAACAGGCACAGTAAAATTGGTCAAATGTCAAAACTGTCCCTAAAGTTCTACCTATGGCAGTTTTTGTCTTTTCATATGCTACAGTGCTCGGATTGAGCTGAAAATTTACAGGCACTATAAAACATCATTCTCTACCACTTTCATGTTTTATTCTAAGCCTAATTCGGGTCTAACATGGTGAACTAGAACCGGGCAGAACAGGGTATACCTTAACTTCAATTCTGGAAATTTGCTACAATCAAGGTATAAATCTTATTTTTAGCTTGAAACCATCACTACCATCTCTTATACCAACTTATATACATCATATACCACCTATACAACAAGTATAATAAGTGAATCATTCAAACCCTAACTATAATTCATCACCCCAACCATCCAAAATCACTTGATATAAGCATTACAACCACAAATACAAGTTACTAAGCAACTCCAACATGATTAAGGAAAAAGAAAAGAGTGGTCAGCCATATTACCTCAAAACAAAGCTTGCTAGAGTTATCCTCCACTTCTCCTTGAAATTTTTGGTTCCTTAAGCTTCCCAAGCTCTCAACCTACAAGTTAATCGGTTTAGTTTTTCTTGGTTTCACTCAAATGGTGCAAATCAAGATGAAATGAAGTTGTTTTTCTCTTGCTCACTCTCTCTCTTTTGTTCACGGCTAGGAGGAGGAAAATGAGGGCAATTTGTGTGTTTTTTGATGATAAATATGGAGGAAAATTGGTTGGTCAACACTTAAGGGATGGTTGCCACTTGTCGCAACCAAAACCCATCTCAAAATTTTTTCTTTTCCTTGCATTTTTTGGTCAAATATTTCAGCTAAGAGGGCTGAGGATGAGGGAGATATTTTGCACCAATATCAATGATATCTTATGGTGAGGAAGTGGTAGTCAAGTGGTGTGGTCAATCGGTAGTGAGCGATACCCGCCGGTTCGAGCCGATTTTCCTTAAATCGCGTATACTAGGGTTTTAACTTACATTATTATCACCTCTAATCCCATACTTAATATCATCTAAAACTCACTTTTAATCACCACATTTGATCCACACTTCGTATCGGATAGTCGCACTATGGATAGGCGTAAAACCCTAATCCACGCTAACTTAAAAAATGAAAAGTGAAACCCTACTTTTTAGGTTCATTTGCACTTATTGTGGGGTGATTGAATAGTAGGGCTATTATAAAGTAATAATTTCCAAATAAAAGGGAATTTTTAAGAAAAATATAAGGAATTTTACGAGTCCTCACAGCGGATGTGTTGGCAAACGAAGGGTCTGCTCATCCTAATCAATTGCTGCGTATGCATGCAAGTGTCGCTGACTTGTCCACAATGGCCAAGGGTGAATATCGGTCAGACAAGCTTGCATTTCCTTCCTTTCGCAGATTTAGGATCTCAAGTACTTCTTTCAAAATGTAACATCCATCCTTTTGTTTGACTCGTGAGTTCCAGTTATATAAAAAAAAAGATATAAGTAGAGGTTGCCTTGGTTCATGAAATTGTAGAGGAGTATTATATCCAACTAGCCATTCTAAAGGTTTAATTAATCTCTTGAGCATGATTTTGTGATAAATATGGAAATCCTAATTGATAGAATTCTAGCTCAATTTCTGTAATACAAATATCATTTTCTTTAAGGAAATGATTTTCTATATTGGCTGAATTGTTGGCATGAAATAGAGATGAAAAGGATGGGGTATCAAGTCTAACTAGAGTAGAGTGAGATATTTTGGAAAAAACAACTGGAGGTCTAGTTGGTGTGGCTGGTGTCTGTCAAGCTAAGGGGCTTAAGAGAGAATTGAAGAAGCTTAGCAAGGGAAGAATGTGGTGAAGTTTGAGAAAGAAACTGGAATTGAGTAGAGGAAGTAGAAGAAGAAGAAAAAGAAGGTAAAAGAGAGTAACTGAGAAGAGAGAGAAAATGAATATGTTATTATTCAAGGTTGGCTTTCTTTTTTTTTAAACAATTCTTTTATTTATTCAAGACAACGAGAGGCATATACAATAGGTGTTGATAGAAAACAGAGCCCTACCACCTAACAAGGTACTAATCTAAGAGATGGGAATTCCCTAGCGTCCATAGCTAGGCATCCACGAATCTCCCTCGTTAGATGCTGAACAGAGTCAAAGACCATACTAGCATATCCTTGCAGAGCCGCTAACCTGTCTGCAACCATATTTGCTTCCCGGAATATGTGGACAAATGACACAGCCACCTATTCCAGTAGACGACGAATCCGCCTCAACAAATTGCAATGCGACCACTCCCCAGAGCCGATGATCTGACAAGTGATACAAGAACTGCAGAGTCAACCTCCACCAACACCTCCTGAACCCTCTTTGCCACAGATACTCACAATCCTTCCAGTACTGCTAGTGCCTCGGCCTCCAGGACCACCTTCTCCCCAAACTCCTTATAAAACGCGAAAATAAGTCTACCGCGCAATACCCCTCCTCCACTCGCCCTTCCGATGACCACGCTAGCATCTGTGTTCAATTTGTATCGCTGAGCTAGAGGTTTAGTCCATGCAATTACCACCGGCCGCCGTTTACGGGCGACCGAACGGGCCAAACATGCCCAATCACTCTCCATGTCGCCATAGAACTGTGCTTTCTCAAGTTTCAGCGCTCTTCCCAAATCCTGGATGAAGTTGCCCACTTCCCAAATCACCATCCGAGCCGAGAATGCTTGCTCTTCGAATCTCGTTTCGTTTCGACCCTGCCAGATGAACCAAGATATTAGTATCAGAAGGATACATCTGATATGATGGGCAGGGATGCGAGGCAGTGGCGTGGCCCATTTCTTCCACAATAGCTGTAGCTCCTCAATTGGCAATCGACGTATGCAAAACCTATTACCAAAGTGCCCCCAAACCTGCCGTGCCACTGGGCCATTGACAAACAGGTGAAGCCCTGATTCCTCGTCCACAAGACAGCAGGAGCATCAGGACACCCCTCTCCGACGGAGCATTGAGTCCAGAGGGACATAGCTCCTTAACAGTCTCCAAGCGAAAATAGCCATCTTCAGCGGGACCCCCTATTCCAAACCATACCATGCATCGAGGAGCCACCTCTACGTTGCCGACAAAACTCTCAAGCCGAGCCTAGTGAAAAGCCACCCGTCGCTGACGGTGCCCACATGATCCGATCCTGCCCCTCCAGGTCGAAAGGAACGTCCACAATCGCATCAACGAGGTGATCCGGTAGCCACTGCAGGAGACGGTCCCTGTTCCATCCTTCCCTTCCCAAGAATTCTTCCACCAAAAAATGAGGGTTGGCACTATCTGTCGACACCAATGTACGGAGAGGACCAATCTCACACCAAGTGTGAAGCCACCCGTCCCAAGAATTCAAGGTTGGCTTTCTATTACAAGGAAATTGGACATTTGCACAATTCAGTTATTCTGCTAACTTGTAATAAGGAAACTAACTACCAGGTTAAGTCTAACTATGTCGTTTTGCTTATTCTACTCATTAGGGTCAAAACACATAGCTTTCTCCATAAAATGACATCTTGTACTTCGTTTGGTGCCTGACATTCCCTCCCTGCTAAAGTCCAACTTGTCCGCAAGCTTGAAAACCTGGAAACTATTTATCAATGACGCTTTTATCTTCCCAAGAGGACTCCGATTTTGGAAGATGGTTCCATTTCACCAGATATTGAATGATTGGCTGGGAATTGCGCATACTAGCTCTCATTTTTAGCACCTTCTCAGGATGTAGTGTGAGACCCCGGTGAGCCCTTAATTTTTGACATTATTTGAAAAAGGAGTATTATCGTTATTTTGCTATAAAATTTGGTTTTAAGGTTGGTGGTAATACTTTAAAAGGTTATTTCATCTATATACTATGAAAACCCTAATTTGGGTTATTACCAAAACCCTAGTTTTTGTAATGAATTACAAGTTTGTGCTATTACAGTAATGGGCATGCTAAAATATGTTATCATGCAGGTAAGTATAGGATTCGATTCTTTTAGCAAAGGTTAGGTAGGTTTGAGAGCTAGAAAACCCCAAACTAGTCAAACCTCTAGTGTTACAATCCATTAGAAAGCTTAAGTTGGGTTTAAAACCCTAATTTTGCCAATGTTATGAAGGTTGTTGTTTTATTGTTGTTATTTTGTATAAAGTATGTTTAAGTATAGGTGATTAAGATAGGAAAGTGATTAGTGAAGCAATTAAGTGGGATTACATGTTTTGGACTAGATTAGGTTTAAGTCCTATGGAGTAAATTGAAAGAGTTCCAAATGTTTGAGGGCAAGAATGGAACAAAAGCTAAGTTGAAGTGCAAGGGTTAAGAAGTAAATAAGGTATTTTTATGTGATTGGTTAGCCATAAGAAATATCTTCTCTTGTCTTTGACTTATTTATTACCTTAGACTTGCAAGATAATCCTAAGAAATCAACAAAACAAAAACTAAAGAGAAAGAGAGAGAGAGGCCGAGAGAGAGAGCAAAGAGAGAAAGGAAAAATCCTTCAAAGTTCTTCTTCATCTAGCTTCCATCTTGATCTTGGAGTTTAAGGGAAACAACTTGGGCCTTGTTTGTGGTAGCTTTCTTCATTTACAAAGCTTTCTTGAAGGTAAGTCATCTCTTTTGGAAGTTAACTTGTGGTGATTTAAGTTTGAAGTCATGAAAGTAATGTTTTTGTTGTGATTATGAACTTGTGTGGTTTATGTAGTGATTATTGAGTAATTTGACGGTTAATTTCAGTGATTTATTGCTGCCCAAATTTTGGTTAAGACTATGGAAGAATTAGGGTTTCTTGCTTCATGATTCACTAAGTTGATTTGGTTGGGTTTTGGTTTGTAAATGGAATCTTTGATGTGTTAATTTCACTTGTATGGTTGGTTTTAGTAAAAATCAGATTTGGTCTTGAAACCCTAGTTCTAGGGGAAGTTATTTTGGTTGAGTTAGGGTTTGATTGGATAGGTTGAAGGTTAATTAAACTTGTAGGATTAAAGGTATAGAATATGGTTAGAGTTGTTAGGTTTTGAGGTTAATTTGGGAGTGGAAATTCGGGTCTGTTGAGGAGCTATTAGGGGCTGGTACATGTGTGTTTATTTGGTAGGAATTGGGTTAGAAAGCTTGCATAAGAACCATAGAACGGATCGTGCGGTTGCGGCGCGCAAAAACCGGCAAATCTGGAAAAACAGGGCAGTCCACAAATCCGAACTTGAGTTCCATTTTTTTTTTATGCTTCGTGCTGATTCAGAAGTTTCTCAAAACATGAAAGTCGTAACCTCTTAAGTCCTGAGTATGCCTACAAAGTTTCAGGTCAAACGGATCAGTGTAGCCTGAGTTATAGCCAAAACACTTGCACCTGTTTTGTACACTGGATTGTGTTACGTTTTTGAATTTTGCTTCTGACCATGCTCTTTCCGTTTTGATAAAGTACGAACTGGGTGTTGACCTCTTCATAAGAAATGTAGATCTTGGTCATAGCTTCGAAATGGTATAAAGTTCATCCAAATCCGAGTTCCGTAGCTTCAGTTATGACCAGAACAAGATCGGTTGTCAGAACTGCCTTCGAATTTGGACAGTTCTGACAGGAACTTTGAACCTCTTTTTCCCTATGCTCCATACTGATTCAGCTTTTGGTCAAAACACAAAAGTTATAGCCATATAAATAAGCTTTCTAACGCCTCTGGAATTTCTTGATTCTGATTTCTGAGTCGTGAGTTATGGTCTTTCAAACAGGGCCTGTTTGGTAACCCGAAATGAAATGGCTGGAACTGTTTTGCACATTTTTGTCCTAGTTCCATTGAGATCTAGATTAAAGTGTCTTCATGAAAATTGTAGCCCTTCTTCTTAGATTTTCAACAGTACCTCATGCACTTCGATCCGATAACCGTAACCTGAAATTTGATGAAAACGGTTTTAGGTGCCAAATCTGGCCGTTTCCGTTTGCCGTTTCCGCGCGCGCGTGTGTCCACTTTGCCGTTTCCGCACTTGCATGTGCCGATTTTGCCGTTTTACTTGAGTTATGCTTGTTAGTAGCCGTTTGTGATATATTGTGATGCAATCTTCTATTTCAGACGGTGACGGGCTAGACGGTGCCAGTGGGGCCTACTAGCTGTATACGTGACGTGATCCTTGCATTTTGCTATACGTACTTTTGGAGTAAGTATTCAGGCCGTTTATGTGTATAAACTACTTATGTGTTTTGATGTGAATACAAGGGGGACTTAGGCGAGGGTTTACTTTATCACACTCGACCTAAACCCTAGTTTGTAC